>NC_091130.1:42701489-42868989 GCF_040183065.1 Periplaneta americana
TCTTCGCCTAACATAATTAGGAACATTAAATCCAGACGTTTCAGATGGGCGGGGTATGTAGCACGTATGGGCGAATACAGAAATGCATATAGAGTGTTAGTTGGGAGACCAGAGGGAAAAATATCTTTAGGGATACCGAGACATAGATGGGAGGATAATATTGAAATGGATTTGAGGGAGATGAGATATGATGATAGAGAGTGGGTTAATCTTGCACAGAATAGGAAACGATGGGGGGCTTATGTGAGGGCGGCAATGAACCTCCGGGTTCCTTAAAAGCCATTTGTAAATAAGTAAGTTCTACTTTTTCTCAGATCCAGTTATTGTTCATTCATTCATGTAAGAACTTCTAACTAAAATACCCAGATTTCAATCCCCAGTATAGTCCTATGATTTGAAATAGTCAAAATAGTTGCGACAACTGTCCTATATCTACAGGCACTTCTACCCTTTTATCAAATCTCAACTATCCTGGAGGAAATTGAGTTTCTATGAATTGGAAAGAGCTGTACAAAACCAAAAGAAAAAGCCAAACGAAAATAAATAATGAATAAAATAAACACTGAAGGACTGATACTACTTATTATTAGGCCTGTTATTATTATTATTATTATTATTATTATTATTATTATTATTACATTATTATCCTGAAATGGGAGAGCAAATCCTAACACTATAACGCGCTATTTCCATCTCTCGGAGCGGCTCCGAACTCCCCTACAGCCTAGATCATCCCTTTACTATCCCGCGTAGACCTCATCGCGGTCCCACGAAGTATCACGAGCCCAGTGGAGAGTCCACTGTGAATAGCACTACCACCAACAACGAATTACCACATATCCACGGGGTCCAATTTCAGTGGCGGTCCGTAGCCGACTCTACATTGGAGCAAACCCGAAACCTATGAAAGAAATGGAGATTATGAGGAAAAAGGGGAAGTGTAATTATGATGGTGAAATTAATCCGAGGTGCAATATC
Organism: Periplaneta americana; assembly: GCF_040183065.1. Taxonomy (NCBI): domain Eukaryota; kingdom Metazoa; phylum Arthropoda; class Insecta; order Blattodea; family Blattidae; genus Periplaneta; species Periplaneta americana. The sequence continues at coordinate 42,702,468 of NC_091130.1, forward strand.
GAAAGTTACTCAGCAATTCTGTTTCAATTGGTTGAGGGAAATCTCGGAAAAAAAAAGCCTCAACCAAGTAACTTGTCCCAACCAGGATTTGAACCCGGGCCAGGTCATTTTACGGTCAGACGTGCTAAGGATTGACACCCAGAAACCATGAAAGGAAACTGAGGAAAATTTAATTCATGCAATGGTTGAGAAGCAGACGGTAACAGAGATGTTAAATGAAGAATTACCAATTACCAATCGTTGTAACTTACGTGAAAAATACACTGTCTGCAGCAGGAGTAGTATGCTACTACCGAATGAAGTATATAAATAGAATTGATTTGGGATCGAATGGACTTTCCTGGCAGTGATAAAAACTTTGGACCCAAAATCAGCGGGGGGATTGTTGAACAATGGAATGACTAATGATCGCCCAAGGAGGACACCGTTCCATGGAGTCAGTTCACGTGTTCCCAGACCGAAGAGACGTGCAATTCATCAGGCAGGTCGCAAGCCACTGTTGCATTGAGCAATGGGGAAGACGACGTTTGCACGGAATATTTAAGAGATATGCGGAGAAGGAGAGAGGGGAGGGCGTTGCACAAGCCTACCGTATACAGACTCATCATAAGATATGGATATGATGTGGACCAAACTATATGTATGCATGGAAGAGGAATAAAGAGACATATACTGCTGAAAGGATACCGAGGCAGTGAGGAAGAGGAAGGAGAAGGAGGAAGATACGTGGAGTTGAAGAGACGAGTCTCAGATAGCGATGACTGTTATCTCCTGGTAACAAAGATGGACTTTCACTTGGGAAAGTTTAAGAAACTGTAATAAAGACAATTCTTATGTTAAATAAGTCAGAACAAAATTCTGGCCAATACTGTCAGTAGGTACTTCTGCTGTCTTAAGACGCTTTAACATGTCTGATTTAATGCCTCTGAAGTCAAGGTACCGAGTTCAAATTCAACAGAGAACAAATTTTATTATTATCATTATTATTATTATTATTATTATTATTATTATTATTATTATTATTATTATTAGCCAGATGACCAAGATGTAATATCTAATTCAGACGATAACTTGCAAAAAGCAATATATAGCCTACACGTACAAAAATTATACAAGAATACAATTTAACAATATTTATACACAAAACAAAGTGAATTGCATTTAAAGATCAGACACCTATAGGAAGAAAAATTGAGGCGGTGACTGGTAAAAGGGAACACAGGGCTGTGTGTGTTTTTTTCGCCCATCAGTTTAAATGAATTGCCATGTTGTGTTTTATAATCTCTGCAATTTTTGTTACAAAATATTATCACCAGGAGTCAGGAGTGCGGTTTAAAGAAAGAAGTTCCCAGCTGTTTTCTGTATATTGTTATTATTAGGGCAAGGATTTTGATGACTTATGTCCTAAAAACAATGCATTTATGAACTAAAAATTAAAAAAAAACTGCCCTAAAAATTGATCTTACATAATTGGCTTAGTAGGAATATTAATACTTAGACTAGTAATTAAATTAAATTCTGGTACCTACATTCAAGTTTATTTAATTTTACATAGTTTTTCTAAGTAGTACACTTTAATTAGTTATTTTGCCTGATGTAGTTCCATGTAGTCCACCACAAGGCCACTCTTATCAGAAACTAGCGGATATACTCTATACTGAAGGGGTGGTTGGACTGATCCATTACATGGGGGTGTACTACGTTAAAATGACAATATTTGTGTAGAAAAACTATTAAAATAATACACAAAATAATGGGTATTAATTGAAGCAATATGTAGGGAAAATATTAAAGGAAGTAAATCATATTTTACATTAATAATAGGGATTTATGGCCAAAATTAAATGAAAATACTCCAAAAATGACCGAATAAAACAAAATATACTCTTATGAGTTGTAAGAGATAAAAAAAATGCATAAAATGCCCTAACAAATATGTTTTAAAACATATAAATATTAAAGTAGCAATGTTTCTGGCTTACTAGAAAAAAGATACAATTTCATCAAAATCCTTGCCCTAGTTATTATCTATGTGCTGTAGCCAAATCCCGGTGAGTACTAAATATGCAATTAAAATTTCACTGCATAATTTGTAATTTTTTAACAATAAAAATACTGATTAGTGTCATATGAAAATAATATAAAATAATACATTAATTCTGAACTTAAAATATATTTTACAGGAAATGGAAATAGATTCTCACGAGGAAGATTGAAATGAATCGTGCAATCATTCTGTGCAGACTGGTGAAAGAAAGGTTTTAAGAAGAGAGTCTAAATTTAAGGAAAAAAAGAATGATAGCAAGAAATTCTTAAGCATATTTAACATCCTATGTTATAATCATTCCAACCTTCTGACAGTCAATACGTTGTGATTAAGAGTTAAAAGTGAAAGACATCCAAGATGTGCATCAGTTTATTGATGAAGAAAGGACTGTAGACATTTCAGGTACAGAAGAGCAGAAAGTAATGTCTGATATTGGTGCTAATAATATGTAAAGAAATGGTTATAATATAGACCCTGCTCTCTGCTCCTGTTAATTATCCAAACTCTTCTGTTTTGTGCTTCTTGTATGTCTTAAACAAATATTTACTATACTGTTGGTTGCTTAATTCGTACCTTTCGTAATTGGGCAGAAAAGGATACATAACACTAATATTTTGTAAAATTATTTGAACACTTTAACGTATACTCAGCCAATAAAAACAAATATATAATAATTGAAAAGGGTTCAAATAACAAATTATAGGGTGTGAGATCATGTTTATATTTATTTTTATTTCTCTGCAGAGAAAATAAAACTTCAAAGCTCGGTATCTCAAAACACGGTTTCTGCTTATGTACTCTTTTTCCAGCCACCGCCTGAATTGCCATAAATAACCAAATTATCGAACAGGTAAATCAGTTTAAATATTTAGGTAATATTGTTTCATATGAACCTGAATTTGATATTAATCATAAATTAGACATTTCATTTTAGATATAAGTTTCAATGTGTTTAAATAAAAACAAACTTTAACTAAAACCCGGATAAGATTGTATAGTGCATTGGCTCTTTCGACTTTACTATACGGTTGTGAAAAACTGGACAATCAAAGCAAAAGATACTCTCTCCAACAAATCTCTGTTTATGAATGCAATTGCAGTAATGACCGAATGTCTTACTACTTCAAGATATTGGGGGTAGAGTTAGTACATAAAACTACAACCTTCACATAACCCCAAAGAAAAAAGTCACATGGTGTCAAGTCTGGTGACCTTTGAGGCCATAGACGACAAGCCAGATTAGCGACGGTAGTATGTCAAATTCAAAGATGTGGTAGATTGTCAATTAGGAAAAGTCTACGAAACATCCCTTGTACTACTGCTACTAAATTTGCTTTCACAAGCTGAAGAACGCGAAACGATTTCATGTTGTGGAGTTGAAATTTTTTAACAATGTTGCCTATGGTAACAGAAATAATACGTTTTCCGAAACTTAGAGCTTGGAAAGCTTGACTACCAAATAACATTTTCATTTACAATTCTGAATAATAATTAGGCCTAATAATAAACATATAAAAGTGTTATCGGTACCATAATTTTGAAATACGGTATATACCTACAATTTACGACATGGGATCATCGGTTTTATTTCCCTTCGAAAGAAGCCATGTTTCTTATAGTCCTCGACGGGATTTGAACCCACGTTCTTTATACTCAGTAGCACATATTGGGATTCACTAGATCACCAAGGGCAACTATATATTATTTACTATAAAATATAGAAACTGAGTTACTTTTTTACAATTTGAATAGGAAATTCTAAAATAATATTTGTTACTGAGTCACTCTTTGATGCTGGAGCTGTTGTGCTCCTAAAACCAATAACAAGTGGTGATGTACAGTGCGGATATGACGGCTGAGTGCAAGAGCGAGCCAACCGCATAATGAGTGACTGACGTCGGGGGGGGGGGGGTTGCCTCCGCTAGCGCGGGTAAATTTGGTTACCGTAGTAACGAGACATTGACTGATAGCTGGAGACAACACAGACCAGCACGCTTTTAAAGAATTCGCAATTAAACCTGTATTATTAATTTTGTGTCTGTACGTGTAAAAGTTGAAAGTCTCTTGGATAATTCTTTTGAATTCTACAGTATTGTTAGAGATAGTAGATTTTTTCAATCACGATAAATGCGAAATGTATCCTATATCATCGAAATAAGTAGTAATTTTATATTTTAAAGCATGTTATAGTTAGTTACGTTAACTCTTTAAGAAAGCAAGTCTTTACGGTACAACTGAGATGTTTACTGACGAGCCGTCAGGATATCATGACGAGTACCGTTAAAATGATTCCTTGAGGAGTTACGTACGATATTGTGTTTCATACTATAGAAAAAATATTTAATATTTGTTAATTATTGTATTTGGAGATGCACCAAATGTAGGCAGAAATACGCATATTACAGGGCCCATAGTTCGGGTCATTGAACAAACAGTTGACGAGCAGGAGAGAATTGTTGCGAATAATCATGGCGGAAGATTTAAGAGAGGAATATGAGATTCCAAAAACAGTATTAGAAAAATTTCCTAGAATACGGAAAAATCCAACATAGTTGACAAAAACTACCAAAAACGTTATGCCAACTATGAAGTTCAAATATCACAAAACATCACAAAATCAAAGCTGGAAAATCAAATATATACACATATTTTTAAAGAAGAACAAGCCCTCCAAAAAATTAAGATATATTTAATTTTTCACCTTTGATTTTTTTGGCGTTTGTGGCATTCGAACTTAATAATTGACACTACTTTTCTGGCAGTTTTCGTCCGCACTTTACCCCCAAAAATCACTAAAACACAAAACAAAACCTAATAATTTACCACCTTATCAAATAAAATTCAATTCTCATTGACGTCTTCAACGACAACCACTTCACTTCCAGTATATGACACAGGCTTCAAGGCAATCTAAACAAACTATGCAGGCAACAAAGAACTAAACCAACACTTTGTCGTACAGGTAACTTGTCATAAATAAACCATGTATTTACACAAAATGAAATTCTCTTCGAACACTTATTACTGTTGAGATTACTGTTGATAATTTAAGACTGGAAAAGTATACGTATAACAATATCAGTAGAGTCTGGAAGGGTAAACTAGAATTGGAGGATAAAATTACACACCAAAAAAATACATTTAGATATTTAGGAATTAAGCTGTCAAATTATTGAAAGGTAGAATAGAAAGTAAGAAAAACAGATTATTACAATAAATGAAATAGCAGGATGCGTCAATGATACTACCGAGAAAAATAAAAATCTGAAAATTATAACCAAAGTTAGAATCTATAAAACTATAGTGTGATCCATTATTATCAGGCAGAAACAAGACCGGATGCGGTAACGACAAAGAGATTATTGGAAACGGCAGAAATACAGGTACTGCGTACAATTGCAGGAAAAACTCTGATGGATATGAAAGGGAACAACAATGTAAGGAAAACATAATGTGAAGAAGATCGATAAATGGATATAGGCCTGTAGAAGGAAACATGAATGGAATGGACAAAGTCTATACACAGGATTAACAGAAATAGAATATAACAAAATTATTTGAATGTAAATATCAATAATGTATTACTAATTACATCATAATTTATTGTCAGTAGTTGTTACATCTACCTACATGTAGTGATAGCCCACACATTTCTGTATATATCATAATTATAAATAAATAGTAGGCTAATTTAATAAAATACTTAAATAATGAATTTAATAATAATTTAATAAAAATATTGGTCTTGTAAATCAAAAATAAGGAATACCTTCTAAAATTTCACAGAAAAGACAATTATTAGGTCGACCCAGAAGAAGATGGCATGACAACTAGAGTCCACCGCTGTGGAGTAACGGTTAACATGTCTGACCGTGAAACGAGCGACCTCGGCTTCAAATTCTGGTTGGGACAAGTTACATGGTTGAGGTTTCTCCCGAGGTTTTCCCTCAACCAATTGAAGCAGAAATGCTTATTAACTTTCAGTGTTGTAACTCGGATTCATTTTGCCATCATAGCACTTCCCCTCTTTCATCATCATCTCCGTTTCTTTACTATATTTCGAACTTGTTCCAATGTAGAGACTTAAACCTCGTGGTCTGTGATCATTAGTTTCAGGTGGTAGTGCTATGTACCGTGGGTTCTGAGTTTGAGGAATCGCGGTGATAGCTGCGGGTAAAGGTGAAAAAATTCTGTAAGCTGTAGGGGAGTTCGGAGGCGGCCCGCAGGGAATCTGTAGTCTGGGGAACTATTAGAGCATGCACACCATTCTATTCCGGATAGTACAATGGGTTCACCTAAGGGGCCTACAAGTGAGTGCAGTCCCCGGCCCGTAACCTTTCCCTCAAAGGGGATTAATGATAACGTAAACTGAATGGCAGAGAACTGAAGAACAAGCTTCATGCCTATAGTGGAAGAATGAAGAAGAAATTCCAATTGCATTTCTTCGCATTTTTGGATTTGAACCCAGGTTCCCAGTGTTGAAAGCCAACGTGCTAGCCATTCTACTATAATTACGTAGTAATTCTGATGTACTTTTCGTACTTTGTAGCTAGGCTATATGTTTTATACATTATACATTAAGTTTATTTATTTATTTAAATTTAAATATACAAAATAAAGAAATATAATTACAAAACAAACAAAGAGAAATACAAATAAAATAATACAAGCAATATAAAAAGAAGATACAGTAGTATTAACAAAATTTGAGACCGAATGAGCAGAGCTCGTGCTCGGTCGCAGTTCAGATATAATATTAAAATAAATAATAATAATAATAATAATAATAAATAAGTAAAATAAAATAGGAACTAAAATATAATTACAGCGGCAATGGAATTATATAATATAAAATTAACACTAGAGAAGAATAATATCGCACGTGAAAAGTAGGACTAATATATGTTTCAAAATTATAGAATACAAAATAATATAGGGTGATTAATTCATACACGTAGGCTATAAATTTATTTAATCAAATTGAAGATATTAATACGTTTCTAATTTTCTTGTTATATGTTAGTGGGGTACATGTTAGAAGTTCTGGGTGTAATTTAGTTAAAGCATTGTACAACCGAGGGCCAAAATTTATGCTATGCTTTAGACCAGCAGATGTGAGACATTTAGGTTCTACTAATGTTGAATTAATATTTCGTCTTGTGTCATAATTGTGTGTCTGTAATACAAACTTATTACGATTTTTATGATAAAATTTTAACAGCGTATACTTATAAATTTGTTCAATATTAAATACATTAAATTCAGAATAAATTAATTTAGTTGGATAATCGAAACGTTTCTTCAAACAAATTTTAATTATTCGTTTCTGTAGTAAATTTAACGGACTAAGATTAATTTTTGTGCTTCCACCCCAAACAATTATACCATATTGAATGATAGACTGAATAAAGGCCAAATAAACATTTCGTAGAACTCTAATAGGTAAGTAGCATCGAAGATTAGCGAATTTATAAATTGTTTTACGAAGCCTCTTACAAAGATAAGTAATGTGATGAGACCATTTTAAATTCTGATCAATAATGATACCAAGATATTTGACATACGTGGCTTCTTTCAAAGGTGGACATTTACAACTTTTGGGATCTAAACAATTTTCACTGTGTTTGAGAGCGACAATAAAAAAGAGAGCTGTTGTGATATACAAGCTTGTTTTCAAAAATTCCATTGACGAAGTTACGGTATTTAGACCTGGCCGTCCTTACAACTGAAATGTTTCATTACAAAAACAAGTTATATCCTGTGTATTCAGCGAGCCGTGATAGCGTTTTGTTCGCATAAAGAGCGTGGTGCAATACTGTTGTAATGAGTAGAGGACCCACAACTTGGCATCTCTCACCGCGGTTAACGAGCTTTGGATGAAGGGCGCGGAAGCAATCAAAAGATATATATCTGCTCAACATCTGATCTCTTTACTTTTTGCTGTGTTATACTCAACAAAGAGTGTGAATGTTAACAATACATTTCAAAATTTTGTCATTATTTCCATTGGTCAGCTTGTGAAATCAGATAATTTAACAACACTGTATCAACTGAAAACAAAGATCAAAATATACAGGGTGTATCTAAATTGGTGTCAAATATTTCGGGGACATGTTCCTAACACCAAAACATTACAAAAAGTTCATATGAACATTGGTCTCAAAATAATTTATTTCACAGTTACAAGACAAAATTTAATGTTACAAAAATTGCTCGGAGTGGCTTCCTCCTGCTTCGATGTGTCCCCTAAACCTGCGTTACATGCTCTGGCGTACTCTGTTGAAAATTTCTGGAGTGTTTCGTATTTCGTGAAATCCAGTTTGGATACGCTCTCAGAATATCAACATTAAGTACAGGAGTCGCATAAACCAAGGACTTTAATGTCCCCAGACGAAGAAATCCATTGGATTCAAATCAGGCGATCGAGCAGGCCATGCAATGAATCCCCTTCGACCAATACATCTTTGGGGAAATCGATCATTAAAAAATTACGAACTATCAGACTGAAATGAGCTGGAGCAGCATCATGTTAAAACACATTCGTTGGATGACGTCCAGAAGCACATCATCAATTAAATGATGCAAATCATTTCGTTCTGTTCACTCACAGAATACATTTTCTTCTGATTTCTTTCCTCTACAAAATACAAATAAACAAAAAAAAAAAAAAAAAAAAACCATCAAACAATCAGCGGTCAATGAACGGACAAATCCTTTAATAGCTCCCTAACGAATGGTTTTCAGACCCATGTTCTTATTAACTTTTTTAATTGTTTTGATGTTAGGAACACGTCCCCGAAATATTTGACACCAAATTAGATACACCCTGTATCAAACTTTTCTGAGACCTGTTGTCTCCTATGGCTATGGAATCTGGGCTTAAACAAATTACAAGAAAATAAGCTTAATACTTGAAAGAAAAAATATGAAGGAAAATGTATGTGAAATGATAATTGGCATGAATTATAGTGACACCAATATAGTTACAATAATTAAAAATCAAGGATTAGACGGCTGGGGCACGTTTACAGAGAAAAGGAGATGGATCCATGACATAAAGTTATTTTAATAAAAATATATGGCAAAATTATAATTGGACGGCCAAACGTTAGAAGGTTGGATAGTGTTAAATAAGATTTGAAAGAACTGGGGGTACAAGGATGGAAAAGGAAGGGAGAAGATAGGACAAATGGAGGTCTTCTTTTTGTTGCTGGACTTCTAATTTGTATGTCAAGTGTGAAATGAAGACATGTATTCGATATGACAGATAGTTCATAATGTATATTGTAACAGTCTCTTATGCATAGTTTGGACCGAATTAGTACTGTACTTTTCTCAACCCCGGGCCGAATTGGACGGATTTACGCAGTAAGAGACTAGGCGCCAAAAACTTGTTTCGAGATGTTGGCCACTGGAAGAAAAAAAAACTTTTTTTTTATATAAAACATTTTATGCAAAATGTATTATAACATTTATACTATTGCAAAAAACAGCACAAATAATACTAAAAAAGGCTAACTGATTTTTGATAAGAGACAAGCAGTTGAATTAATATTTCAAAGCAAAAAAAAATTAATAATTTTACGCAATAAACGAAGTTTTGCTTATAAATAGCAGAAAAATTCAGATATCGTAATCTTGATTTTTTCCGACTTAAATTAGCCTGCCATCAGTAGATTTGTGCAAATATCTCGTTTTATTTTTTTCAAATTGTCGGTTGGTCTATTATTGTGTAACTCCGTCCAATTAGTACTATATGTTTCAGGTGTGAATTTGTTGGGACAGAAACTAGTATGCACCCCATTTTTTCTCAGACACTACTGGAGCTAGGAGAGTGAAATTTTGCATACTCCTATTTCATGGTAATGAAGAAGCCTGCCACTTTAACACAGTTATCAAAATTGTTATGGACTTTACAGTCAGAAAAGCATGAAAAAATGTTTTTTTATGACGAAAAATATTTTTCCTATTGAACGAATATTCATAACGTGATGAAAATGATGCCCGAGATAGTCAACTCCATTGGAAATGTGCTTGAATTTTTATGAACCTGTAGTAGACCTACAAAGGGTTTCTGAGAAAAACGTTCCTGTACACGAGGTAGAAAGATAATCTAAAAACAAAAATATACGTGCAAGTATTATGAGGCGCATCCAGAAAGTAAGTTTTCCTATTTTTTTTAAATAACACACACTTTCAGGAAAACATTTATTGGCAACAGGTACAGCAATGTTTCAGCTATTTTTCAACATAGCCACCATCAGAATTGAGACACTTGTCGTATCGTGGGATCAACTTTCGTATCCCTCTGTCAAGAACTCTGCCGCCTGTGAATGGAACCAGCGTGTAACAGACGTCTTCAGCCTTTTCGTCGTTTCCAAAACGCTCACCGGAAGACAAGAATTTCTTGAGGTGCAAGAAAACGTGAAAATCGCTGGGAGCAAGATCAGGACTGTAGGGTGGATGATCAACTCCCAGCCAAATTCCGTCGAAACAGCTGCTGTGCGCCGAGCCGTATGTGGACGAGTATTGTCATGGAGGAGCACAACACCTGCAGTAAGCATTCCACGCCTCTTGTTTTGAATGACACGTCGCAATTTTCGCAGTGTTTCACAGTAACGGTCAGCGTTCACTGTTTCACCTCTTGGAAGGAAGTCAATGAGCAGAATGCCCTTCCTGTCCCAGAACACCGTGCACATCGCTTTCCGTACCGACAGCGTCTGTTTGAATTTCGTCCTGACCGGAGATCCACTATGCCGCCAATGCATTGAATGCTGCTTGGTTTCCGGGGTGAAGTGCGAAATCCGAGTCTCATCGCCCGTGACGATCCTGTCGAGGAACTCGTCGCCGTCATCGTGATACCGTTGCAGAAATGTCAGTGGTGCTCCTAAACGTTACATTTTATGTTATGCTTTGTGCATTAAAGAACTTTATCACCGACCGAACCTCGCAGGCGGCGGGAGAAGGAATAAGATCTTCCATTTCGGACCACTGCTGCCACGCTACTGGCACTAGGCGGGACCTGTCCGGCTGGCATATGATTGATACGTCATAGATCTGTTACGCATGCGCAATTAACACGGCTAATTACGTTTACTTTCAAGAGGGGAAAATCGGGAAACTTACTTTCTGAATGCGCCTCGTATGTATATGCTGTAAACATTGTAAATTGATAGATTGAAAAGTTGAAGAGTAATACTAGCAAAATTTCTTCGCAATAGCCACAACCTCAGGCTACCCAGTCCCCTTAAGCGGGTTATGAACCCACGATGGTAAGTTTCATGCAACATCAAAGTTAAGCACTAATTTAGTTGCTGGGTATTTACGGTTAAATCACGTTCATAAAAATCATAGTTTAGTTGTCAGGATAGTAGCTACTTGCAGTTATAAAGCTCAAGCACACCGGGTATAAAAATAACTGGATATTAAACGCATATATTCCAACCACCCAGTAACTTTTGCCGTGTGTAGGAAGTTATTCCACTGGAGAGTCATTAAAGTATGCAGCCTTACTACAAATATTATTCTTTTATTGCTAACGTTTAAATACTACCACGCATAGCTGCAGGCTGTCAATGCATCTATCGATTTATGTAGCTAGAACTCATTTCTAAACTATTATGATGAGTACTGCGACTAATATAATATGAAGTTTTTTTTTCTTATGCCAAAGCAAAGTACAAAGTTCATCTATGTCCCATTAGAAAGCCTCAGGGTCGACATTTACGCTGTATGAGAGACAGGCCTACTTCTGGTACCTCGTGCTCAGTTAATCAACTTTAAACTCCTAAGGCAGATTTCATTTCTTGTTCAACGTTGTAGAAATTGTCCCAAAATTGCAATAAAATTTCTGTCTAGGTCATAGTTGTTTATTCATTTCCAATCCGACATATTTGTGTTGTCTTACTTGGAAGCAAGGCACTGTGCCATCACAATATAACACGATGGTGATCTTTTATTGTTTGTGGTGACCAACTAATTTCACATCGTTTCGAAGGTTGGCTTTATCTCCGTCTTCAGACGGAAGAAAAAATGGGAGGAAGCGAGAAAATTTTAGTTTTAGTGGAGTTAGCTATTTGTAATGACCTGAACAGGAGGATTTTTTAAAATCGTTGTCTACCAAAATTGTAACCAACATTATTGTTAGTAGTATTTTCCATATTGAAATGGAACTATAAAAATTGGAGATTTATCTTTCGAAGAGGTGGAAAAATTCAAATATCTTGAAGAAACAGTAACAAATATAAATGACACTCAGAAGGAAATTAAACGCAGAGTAAATATGGGAAATGCGTGTTATTATTCGGTTGAGAAGCTTTTGTCATCTAGCCTTCTGTCAAAAAATCTGAAAGTTAGAATTTATAAAACAGTTATATTACCGGTTGTTCTGTATGGTTGTGAAACGTGGACTCTTACTTTGAGAGAGGAACAGAGATTAAGGGTGTTTGAGAATAAGGTTTTTTGGAAAATATTTGGGGCTAAGAGGGATGAAATTACAGGAGAATGGAGAAAGTTACACAACGCAGAGCTGCACGCAATGTATTCTTCACCTGACATAATTAGGAACATAAAATCCAGACGTTTGAGATGGGCAGGACATGTAGCACGTATGGGCGAATCCAGAAATGCATATAGAGTGTTAGTTGGGACGCCGGAGGGAAAAAGACCTTTGGGGAGGCCGAGACGTAGGTGGGAAGATAATATTAAAATGGATTTGAGGGAGGTGGGATATGATGATAGAGACTGGATTAATCTTGCTCAGGATAGGGAACAATGGCGGGCTTATGTGAGGGCGGCAATGAACCTCCGGGTTCCTTAAAAGCCAGTAAGTAAGTAAGTAAGTACGTAAGTATTTTCCATATTACTTTCCAAAGGAGATGACAATGATTTATTAGTTTAAATGAAATTTTTATCCACAATATGCATATCTCATTTGGGTTATGGATATTAAATAAATAAATAAATAAATAAATAAATAAATAAATAAATAAATAAGTAAATAAATAAATAAATAAATAAATAAATATATATATAAATAATGTCTGAAAGCGAGACAAGGGTGAAATACGAAGCCCCTGGAATGAAGATAACACTCCACTCACGCAAGAATCGAACTTTTGCTCATTAGATGGCAACATATTGCAGTTCACTTAATTAGTGCAAAATTAACGTGCTAAGAAATGAAAACGGTCATTGTCTGGTGATCGAGTTAATTAACTAATATAAAGGCAATTATTATGGATTTTTTGTAGTTTCCTGTATGCCTAAATGGATATTTTTTAACTTCAGATAAACTTTTATATAATACATATTTAGAGATTCTGAAATAAGTTAATAATTGTATTTTGTATGTTGTTGAATGTTATGTATATTAGCCTACTTCATATAATGCTACTAACTTATACCACAGTTATGTAATTTTTATTTTCGTTTTCATATTGGACGTATTTGTGTTTAATTTTATTATTTTCTTAGTTCCCGCAAATGGTTTAATGCAATTTATCATATAACTGTAAATGTTTTGTTTATAATGGTCATAACGTTTTAGTTGGCATGCTGTTATCTCTTCGGCCGCTCTCCTGAAACAAAGTTCCCTTCGGGTATCTTCGCTATAATTCGGAGACAGGCGATGTTACATGTTATTGGACCACGTTGCCTGATATCTACAGTTATAATTGAAGTATTCTCTCTGTGATTCGATAGCGTAATGGTAGCGTTCAGGCCTCTTATTCATGAGGTCCTGCGTTCGACTACAACCTCGTGCTTTTTATGTTCTTTTTTGTTATGTTTTTGAGAGAGACAAACTATACATAATGGCTCCTTTCTTTTTTACGATTATTTTAGTAATTAACATCAGGTTCATTAATATATTATGCCATGACTTTATCATTATGATATTGTGGCTGCAAATGGAAAGAAAAAAGATTTTATTCTCAATAAAAATATCTTTCGTGGCATAAACATAACAAATTTACTGGCGTCGGCCTTAAAACATTCAAACAATTAAGCGTTCAAAAAACAAAACAAAAAGCCACAATTCAATATTTAGTCTATCTTCCTCTTATCTCGATCATCTTGCAGTCGAGTGGGCATGGAATCGACTGTTCTTAGACACGATATTCCAGGCATTCTGAACATACCCACATACATAAGTGTTCTGTCCATGGGCAGGTCTTTCATTGCAAACCCAGCAATATCCAATCTTTCCTATTTTCTGCCTTCCTCTTAGTCTCCGCATATGATCCACATATCCTAATGTCGTCTATTATTCTTTTCAACCAGAGACCCAACAAATTCCTTTTTCTCTTTCTAATCAGTTTCAGCATCATTCTTTCTTCACTCACTTTTTCAAACACAATTTTATTTCTTATTCTGTCTGTCCACTTCACACGCGCCGTTCTTCACCACATTCACATTTCAAATGCTTCAATTCGTTTCTCTTCATTTCGTCGTAATGTCCATGTTCCTTCCCCATACAATGCCACACTCCACACAAAGAACTTCACTAGTCTCTTCCTTAGTTCTTTTTCCAGAGGTCCGCAGAATATCCTTCTTCTTCTATTAAAAGCTTCCTTTGTTCATGTTTGCAGTTTTTCTTGGGAAGGATAGGCCTAAATGCGGTAAAATCCCGTTGCTTTCCGCACACCACTATCTCTTTCGCATCTTATTAAATTCCAGGGGACCCAAGCGTGGAGATGAGGAGAGTGGATTTGACTAATTGGGCCCTCCGGACTTCACCGAAAGTCACGGCAAGGGTTAAATATTAATTCTATCAGGATGTTTGACCCGATCAGAGACCGGGAAATCTCAATTAGTCTTTGCCCCCCGCATCCTGGATTAGCTTCTACGAATCATCAGAAAATCTTAGAGTGTGATTGGGCCAATTTTTCCGAAAATGTTTCCACACTTTTGCCCTCGTAGCTCAGCGGACGAACGTCGAAATTTAGATGTCAACGTCTCAGGTTCAATTCCTCGTTACTCCTTTTCATTTTTTTGTTGTTCAAGATAGTATAATGTAATAATACAAAAAGAAAAACTAATACCAGTATTATGCAACTGGATTTTTCCAAACCTAATATTAAATTTATGTTATTTATATCGCTAAAGAACGATTACAATATAAATAACTTGAATATTATTTATACAGTATCACTAAAGAACGATAACAGAATATAAATGATATATATCGGTTTGTTTAATTAATATAAGATATTATATAATATGTATTTAATTATCTAAATAAAATAACCTATTTTACAAAGAAAGATGGTTATTTGTGTTATAATAATTACTTACATAAAATGCAGATTATTTATATTGCGAAAGAACAATAACAATATAAATAACTTGAATATTATTTTATAATGCTAATGAAGGAAAACAGAATATAAATGATAACTTGAATATTATCTATATCGCTAAAGAACGATAACAATATAAAAAACGTGAATATTATTCATATCGGAATTTCACAGATTTATTACAGATGTATTTAAGAAATTGTAGAAGAATAGTAATTAGTAACAGTGTCCTATTTATTCTTCTTGGAGCCAAATTTGTAACTTTTAAAAGTGTGGTTACTATGTTGAAGTGTATGTGTTGTAACGGATGCTTGATTGTTATGTATGTGAGTCAGTTATGTGATGCTTGATGTCGTCGCAATGTCGTAATTATAGTTTGATTGTGTTTGTGTGACTATTGTGTATTAATTTATGATGTATGGTACGGAAAGCTGCGTATTTGTGTTATAGAAGTGTTACGTATGTGTGTTGTTAATGTTTTTGTATGTTTCAAATTGATACCTGATATTTATTTTGCAATCGCAATGCCTAATTTACGGTTTGTTTATGTTTTATTTACATCGCGTAAGCTAATTTAATTTTCTTTTATATTTCTCTTTATGCTTATCTTTTTTGTGTATGAAACTATAGCCCTAACATACAAATGTAAAATAGGGCTAACCACCATTGGAGATACAATAATGATAATTGTTATTCATATCGTTATAAAACGATAACAGAATACAAATGATGACTTGAATTTTATTTATATCTCTAAAGAACGATAACAAAATATAAATAACGTGATATCCATAAAGAACGATTACTGGATATAAATGATAATTTGAATAGCATTTACATCGCTAAAGAACGATTAAAAAATAAAATGAAAACTTGAAGAAGGCCCGAACCCATAACCTTTGAATCATTAAACAAGCACTCTACCGCTGACCTACGAGGCGCAGACATGGAACACTTTCATAGTTCGGGAACTGCTTGTACAAGCACATGCATCGTGTAACATCGCCGCGACCCGAAGTGGACTTTGAAAATATTCGCTGTTCACGAGTGCGGCCACTTTTTTTTTTTTTGACAGCTGTACATCTATTGTCAGGCACTACATCTCACTTGTGCCAGAGGAAGAACAATTGTTTGTATACATCTGAAGTCTGACTAGTATAGTCGACGATGTAAGCTATGGAGACGGAAAGGAACTGGCCATCCTACCTCATTATCTCCGGGCCTAGTTGTCTCACAAGTGGTGGCTCACTTGTGCGGATCAGATCTGTATTCTGACAGTTGACTAAACAAGAAATATCATTTAAAAATCAATAATTACTGACAACAAATAATTTCTTACATAAATTCCTAAATTTCAAACTGTTGGAGGTAAATAATGTGGGTATTTCTTTATTAATTTGTTATAAATTCTAGGGCCGATATTAGTACTGTCTGTTAAAAGCAGTGCTCGTTAAACACTTAGGGCGCTATGCATAGACATTTCGCTAGCCCGCGCTACGAGCATGCTAAACTAGCCCCGGCTATTGAGTGATTACTTGTACAGGATTCATATCGTATCATATGGCTAACACTGTTTTATGAATACGAAAAACGTTAGTTCGCTGATAATCCACCGGAATCCCGCGCTAAGAATGTCTATGAATATAGCCCCTGGGTTCAAACAAACGTATTGTATCCATGCCTTTGGTTTTGTGTTTGTGAGTATATGATCAAAAATATGTGCTTTTTATGTATAAAATTTATTAATGCATTAGGCCTATATAAATTTGTTATATTTTCAAGACTTTAAATTCTAAAAACAATTTTTCGAGAACAATCAACAGATTTTTTTAGGCATATAATATTTGAACATTAAACTGAAAACTACTGACAACACATTATTCCCTCTGCTACGAACTGTTCACAACAACGGCCTGTATTTATTAGGTTTAAACGTAACAGGACTGCCAACGTCTAATCACTGACCAACTGAACAAAATGTGGCTGGTATGGCTACTTCGTCTACGTCTGAAATTTGTAAGTCCGCTATACAAAAATACGATTTTAGAGTTCAATAATAATAATAATAATAATAATAATAATAATAATAATAATAATAATAATAATAATAGGAGAGTGGAGAAAGTTACACAACACAGACCTAAACGCATTGTATTCTTCACCAGACATAATTAGGAACATAAAATCCAGACGTTTGAGATGGGCAGGACATGTAGCACGTATGGGCGAATCCAGAAATGCACATAGAGTGTTAGTTGGGAGGCCGGAGGGAAAAAGATCTTTAGGGAGGCCTAGACGTAGATGGGAAGATAATATTAAAATGGATTTGAGGGAGGTGGAATATGATGATAGAGAATGGATTAATCTTGCTCAGGATAGGGACCAAGGGCGGTGTTATGTGAGGGCGGCAATGAACCTCCGGGTTCCTTAAAAGCAAGTAAGTAAGTAAATAAGTAATAATAATAATAATAATAATAATAATAATAATAATAATAATA
Organism: Periplaneta americana; assembly: GCF_040183065.1. Lineage (NCBI taxonomy): Eukaryota > Metazoa > Arthropoda > Insecta > Blattodea > Blattidae > Periplaneta > Periplaneta americana. The sequence goes on from NC_091130.1 coordinate 42,720,314, forward strand.
ATAATGTTTAAAAGCCAGACACTATAGAAATAGAACATTATGGCATACACATATTCACCTTCACTGAGACATGTGGACGTGAGGCAAACTCTCAGATAGTAGGCCTCGACACTTCATGGGTTATCTCGTCAAAGACTAAATTAAAAACCATAACAGAATGAGACTAATTCCATCAGCTTATAGATATCTTCCAAGGACACGAGTTGGCATAGAATTTAGAAGTATATTTTTTTCCTCTCAACTCGCTTAAAAATGTGTCTTGTCTTGTGTAGATCTATTTGAATTTAAGCACCAACGCAACACGAACAAAATGACGACTACACCTTACAGAGGTGAGAGAATGGGATCGGATCAAACAGGCCGGTGTAATTCCACTGACTGCCCCAGCATTCCAACAAGATTAATTCGTAAAGAAGGTACCAGCGTCCGAGCTCTCTATACCTCCCACTGTTAGACTGACGTATGAATATTTGAAACCAGTCAAACAATTTGTCATTAACATTGAATTAACGATTGTGTTGGGATTGTCTCCCTCAGATGATATCGAATCATGTTGACTTGGAACTTTCAATCTTCATCATCTCATCTACGTATCAGATTGTATGTCCACAATCTGTAAGAGAGGTTTAAGTTCTATCAGATGAGTATGTTGTAAGACGGCATGAACTGATATACGTTTCGGTTCACGTCGAAACCACAATGGAAATGTCTGCGTACGGGATAACGCAACGTTAGCACAAGTTCCTAAACTGTGCGTCACTTTGGTTTTACCTGAACCATTCGATTAATTTGTCATTAATATTCCTCCTTTCCCACATTGTCTTCTTATACCATCCTTTTCGCTCTTATGATATTCCGAAATTAATGAATTGTAATGTTTTCATTATAACTAAGAAATTAATGTTAACAAAACTGAAAAGTCCATATTATAGTATCATAATTAGTCCACACCTGTGGAGTAACGGTTAACGCGTCTGGCCACGAAACCAGGTGGCCCGAGTTCGAATCTCGGTCGGGGCAAGTTACCTGGTTGAGTTTTTTTTGGGGTTTTCCCTCAACTCAATATGAACAAGCACTGGGTAACTTTCGGTGCTGGACTCCGGACTCATTTCACCTGCATTATCACCTTCATCTCATTCAGACGTTAAATAACCCAAGATGTTGATACAGCGTCGTAAAATAACCTACTAAAAAGATATATAATATAATATGTTATGATGATGATGATAATAATAACAATAATAATAATAATAATAATCCGAAGCACGACAGCCATGAAGGACCATGGCCGATCAGCCGGCTGCTGGCCTCACGTCCACATGCCGAAGCAGAGGTGGATGATCATCCAACCAGAATGGAGGTATCGTGTGGTTAGCACGATGATCCTCCCAGCCGTTACAGCTGACTTTTGTAACAGAATTTCGCTATGTATCATAGCTACGCAAGGACATCAAGATGCTGGGTGCGCACCGGTCCCATACACTGGCCGAAATTTCATGAGAAAATTTCTTTTCCCATGAGGACTCGAATTAGCGCCCATTTTGTATCGCGAGTTCTACACTCTATACCATATTGCCTTTGGCGCAGACCATAACAAGGGTCTCGATGCATCTCATGTTATCGCTGCGCTCCCATTGATTGGCGAGTCATTACTTAGCTGAGAGCGTTGTAGACACTAGCGCGTGCATATCCTGGTTACGAGAAGGTATTCAGAGACGACTACAGTTCTATTGCGTCTAGCATCTGTGCGGTGTATGAGCAGACGACAGCAGTACAACTAGTGACTGATGCAAGAAGGTATGTTCCAAGACACATTTTCACTTTTCATTATATGAACGTAGTCGGTCACTTAATTCATACACAGACATTTAGTATCGTGTGAACCGAGCTCTCTTACATTTCGTTCCGTTGTTTATATCTGCTCCAAAGACATCTGGTATAGAGTGTAGGCAGGATGTCTTAGACCATAATGCCACGATGCGGGAATTATATTATATTATATTATATTATATTATATTATATTATATTATATTATTATTGATGAGAGGAACTTACTTGTCGATATTTGAAAGCGAAGTTTCTTTGGACGGGGCAAACCACAGTGTTTTCATTCTTTTTATTCTTATTTACTAAGGACGCAAACTGGAAGAACGACATCCTACAAGGATTTGAATTTAACTGTGTGTATAGCGAGTATGTACGAGGGTCAATCGACAGGCCAGGTGTGTGATTCACTTCATGTACCGTACAATTTAATTACAAACAACTTAAGTGACTTAAAAATATTAGTTTATTATTCCTACTTTCCTGGAGATAATGTACTGCAAATTTATTCTAATGGGAACGATCCACAATATGCTTTGTTACTTTATTCTGACATATTTATCGTTAAATTAATACGCGTTGGCTATATATAGACGTTAAAATGAAAAGCTGATTAGCACTAATGAATCTGTGCCGGTGTACAATGCTCTCCATCAAGCCTTAAATGGAAGGCGGAAGTGTCGTAATGCCAACTTACGTGAGCGCACGCAGATGAGGCAAGACCAGAACAACCACCGCGTCTCACAACGGATTGCCTAACACGCTGTTATGAGCTACACACCAAATACAATTAGGGATGTTAACTCCTTATAAAATCCAGCCGTGGTCTACTAACATGACAACCTCTCGCCATGAAAACCCTGTGAAATGTTATACGGACAAAGCGGAGAAGGGATATAAATTCGACTTGTATTGACAATGTCATTCCATCAATCCTCCATTATGCCACTAAAACTAAATAATTTTGTGCGAGATCGTGCGTATTTGCTTGCTTTCCGCACACAACCAATACGCGGTAAGTGTGAAATTCCACATTCAGTATTCCCAACGTAACACACACAACAATTTCCCTATTCTTACCGCTTAAGCGTCATATTCATTTTACTGCTTTAGGCTTTTAACATATTATTTTTAAAGATGTTCAATATAGTAATAATTATAAATTGGAAACTTACCACTGTAATTTCACCTAAATTGCACTGTTACTTATTGTTTTAAAATATTTGCAAAAATTAAGTATACTCTACAACACCACAATAGTAGACTAATATATGTTACAAGAGCGGTATGTTGACGTTTTCATGGTCGAGGAAAAGATTGAAAAAGCGAAACGTTGTTGAGTTTTTTTAATATCCGAGAACATGAAAACAAACATACCGCTCGTGTATCGTACATTATTTTGTGCGAAGATCGTTTATTACATACCTGAAAGACGAATTTCTAATTAGTTGCAATGAAATCTCCATGTTGGTTTCTGTTTAATGACGGCAACTTCGGAACACCAAAATATCTTTCTTGCTATAAAATGTTTTCTGTGTTTACTATACTCCAGCAGGCCGTGATATACGTCAGTCTTTTTTTTTCCCCCCAGTCTATAAATGCGAACTTAAAACAAACGGTAAGGTTATGTAATGATTTATTTTTCATTTTAATATTTTAACAATATTATTTATATAACTTATTGCAGTAATAACATCGGCATCTGGAATCTTGTTGATTTTTTCACGGCTTCCTTAATGTTACTTGTATCAGGAATGCAATACGTTTCGTGGAGTAGTAGAGTTTACTTAATTTTTGCAAATATTTAAAAACAATAATTAACATTGCAATTTAGGTGAAATTGCAGTGGTAATTTTCCAATTTATAATTATTACTATGTTAAAAGTCTTTAAAAATAATATGTTAAAAGCCTAAAGCAGTAAAATGAATGTCGCGCTTAAGCGGTAAGAAGAGGGAAATTGTTATGTGTGTTACGTTGGGAATACTGAATGTGGTATTTCACACTTACCGCGTATTGGTTCTGTGCGGAAAACAAGCAAATACGCACGATCTCGCACAAAAGTTACTGCATTTGTAATGCAAGTAACATTAAGGAAGCCGTGAAAAAATCAACAAGATTCCAGACTCAGCATAGACTGGGGGGAAAAAAAACACAGACGTATATCACGGCCTGCTGGAGTATAGTAAACACAGAAAACATTTTATAGGAACAATGTTGAAGATAGATATATTTGTTTTCCAAAGTTGCCGTCATTAAACAGAAACCAAAATGGAGATTTCATTGCAACTAATTAGAAATTCCTCTTTCAGGTATTTAATAAACGATCTTCGCACAAAATAATGTACGATACACGAGCGGTATGTTTGTTTTCATGTTCTCGGAAATTAAAAAAGCTCATCTACGTTTCGCTTTTTCAATCTTTTCCTCGAACATGAAAACGTCAACATACCGCTCTTGTAACGCATATTACTCTAATTACTGGCTTGAGTTTTAGGCTTTTTCAGTGATCGGAACGTGAAAGATTTCTTGTTTTAGAAATTTGATTTATCCGACTCTTCGTACTTATTTACAGGTAGACCTACTTAGCATTATCATAGTATTTTGAAAAAAAAAAATAAATAAAAGATACGTTGCGTCACCCTTCCAAATACTGAACTAATGATAGAACCTGTAATTCAGAATCAACGAAAGATGAAAATCTATTTTTTTCTAACTCAAAAGTAACAACACATAAAAATAAAAGAAAACTTATGGTTTTTAAGAAATTATAGTTGTCTCTAATATATTGTCCTAGCAATAGATAAGCCTATTTACAATTCCGATCGAAGTATACACATATATTTCACGAAAATAGGAATCTATAAACTCTTATATACTGAGTGAAGAAATAAATTTAAGTATGGTGTATTTTTTTAGTTGGTTATTTAACGACACTGTATCAACTACTAGGTTATTTAGCATCGATGAAATTGGTGATAGCGAGATGGTATTTGGCGAGATGGGGCCAAGGATTCGCCATAGATTACATGGCATTCACCTTACGGTTGGGGAAAACCTCGGAAATACCCCAACCAGGTAATCAGCCCAAGCGGGGATCGAACCCGCGCCCGAACGCAACTTCAGATCGGCAGGCAAGCGCCGACTGAGCCACGCTGGTGGCTATTACGGTGTATGATAATGAGAATAAACATAGGAAAATGTAATTTTGTGTTTCACTTTCTTACATATAAAAGATTACTCCCTCACAAATATTATAAAATGCACAAAATAAAACCATCTACCCTTCAATAAGAGTGACCACAAGGATCCAGAAAACAAAAATAGATATGTGCATAAAAGTTTACAATGAAACAATCAAAATACATACAATAAATTTCAAAAGAAAATTGAAGTGAATCATATTACTTCAAATAGAGATGAAATTGCAAAATTTAAATTGAGTCCTTTAGAATTTCTCTAAGGATTTTCTCAACATTGTAAAATGTGAATCCCTTTGATTTTTTGATTTTAAAAGGCTATAGGTATATGTCTATATTCATATATATGAGGTCTCGTCATTCTCAATTAATAGGTACTATAAGTATATTTGGAGATGGTACCACGAACTCTAAAAAGAAGACCGTGTATTGACCAACGATTAGCCATAATGTTTTATACTGCTTGCTAAAATAAGGAATGCAAGGTTCATAGATGATTCTCTTTTCACCATCAGTAAGTTTTGGCTGTTGTGGATCTCTTTCAAACCTGATAGAAGAAGAAGACAAACTTGATTCTGTTAATTTTTCGCATGCATCAGGAGAATAGCAAATGCTTCTTATTTTCCATTGTTCACATACAACGGGCGAAAAACATACATTAACTTGCCCCACAAGTCTTCTAATATAACGACACAAAAGTGCAAAGTTACTTCTCCGGTATCTCATAACTATGTATCACATGGGAAACGAATATTCACTTATATCTTCAGTCTCTCACAAGTCGGACGAAAAAATATTTGTCTCCTGTCTCTCAAATGAACCACACATGAAACGTACATTTCCTTAAATTTGGAGTTTCCCTTTTTAATTTGTCAGAAGAAAAATATATCATCGTAAAATTTACTTACATGTTTCGTCTCTCACACAGGCATATCAGACGGGAAGAACTATTTATTTTTATTTTTTGTCTCTCAAATATACCAGAAAAAAACTTCGTATTTACTTACACCTCCTGTCCTTGAATACATTAGACGAAAACATAAAATAATTTATATTGCGATCTCTCAAATGCATTAACTTGTAAAATTTATTTATACACCTTTGGTCTCTCTCATAATATTAGACGAGAAACACATTTTTCACATTTCAGATCTCTTAACTGTATCATAAAGGTGAATATTCAAGTACATGTCCACACCTGTGGAGTAACGGTCAGCGCGTCTGGCCGCGAAACCAGGTGGCCCAGGTTGGAATCCCGGTCGGGGTAAGTTACCTGGTTGAGGTTTTTTCAGGGGGTTTCCCTCAACCCAATACGAGCAAATGCTGGGTAACTTTCGGTGCTGGACCCCGGACTCATTTCACCGGAATTATCACCATTTCATTCAGATGCTAAATAATTTAGATGTTGATACAGCGTCGTAAAATAACCCAATAAAATTAAAAAAAATCACGTACATATCCGGCCTCTCTAATATATAAAACGAAAAAAAAAACATGTCTTTATACATACTGTACAATCTCTCAAGTAAATTTCACATACTACATTTTTTTTACACTTTTAATTTCCCACATATATCAGGAGAGAAAAACAGATTTATAAATATGTTGGATCTCTTAAACGACGCTAGTACTGAGTTTTGAAATTTTTACAATTTTAATCCGATTTATTTCATTTTTTAAAACAGTTTGTTAGATGTGTGAATGTGCCAATTTTGAGCTCAATCGGACTGCTAGTTTGAAAATTAACTTTATTTTAATTATGCTAATAAGTGATGTAATCAAAATGTCCCATGCGCATTTAATTCAAATATAGGAAATTCATTTGTTTTCATATGGAATCAAATTCACGGGTAATATTTTGACATTGAGAAATTCATGATATCTAGTTTAGTTTGAACGTAATTCATTTTTGAAAGTCAACAAAAAGAGACATTTATTTATTCACATTGTTTTATTATATAACATTTTTTTTAAGATATTTAGAATGTCTGAACGTGAGATCTCAGATAAAATATGCATGGACACGTACAAATATTTTCATCGAGTTTGGTGAAAACTGCAAGTGCATGGAGCATTTAAACTCCAAAAATGTAGTTTTGAGAAAAAGATAAATTTGTGGAAAGTGATACGATACTGAAGCAGGCCTATATAAAAATCGCTCCTGAAGCTCAAAGAATACGTGAAGAAAGAAAAAACTACCTACTATCAAGTTCCCAAGGAACATTTTTATACAAAAAACCTAAAAATGATATTTTGGCCTTTTTTTTTTGTTGTAAAAATTCAGTCCTAGGAGTCCCTTAAATATACCTACATGAAGTAAATCTTTACAGCTGATCAAATCTCCAACCTCTCACATCAGACGTCGGTCTATTAGATGAAAAATGCTTATTTACTTACATCCTCGTATGTCAACTGTATTAGACGAAAAAGAAAATCAAAATTTATTTTCGTCCCCGGTCTCTCAAAATAATATGTTGCGGAAAATGTATTTGTACGTACGTCTCTAATCTGTCGCATCACAAGAAAAAGTATACTTACTAACATTTTTCGTCTGTAAAATATTACATGCGAAATATACATATAGCCTACACGGCCTCTGAAAATGCGTTAGAAGTAAAACAATGCATTTTCCTGTTCGGTATCTCAATTATTATAGGCACGAAAAGCGTGTATTTACTTCACCAGTTTCCATGTTTAATACATGTGTTAAATAGATTCAGACAGATTCCTCCGTATTCACTTAATAAACCTGTGCAGTTGATGCAGGCAGCACGGGATGTGCACATTCATTACACGTTATTATTGTACCGTGTCGGCACGGGGACATATTTTATTGTATTGTGTTATTAAAATCGGAAACAGGAACCTGCTGCTGCAGCAGTTTTTGTCAAGTCCCTTTCATTTCCTCAGTCATTCACAACTGTTCTGGTTCGATGTTACAAAAGTAGAATACCAAATAATAATCATCTTCCCTTATTGTTCTCGAGATAGTTCAGAGCAACAGTGACGTAAATCGCACTTTTTATTATAGGCTAACATGGAATGATTGCTGAGCAGAAAGTGATACTTGTTAATAATTTATGAACAGCCGCTCAGGCTAAATATCAAAGCGCAGAAATAGTGACTGCAATTCGACTGGTAACAGTGCGATATCAAAATGAGGCTAATATACAGATACCCAAACACGTGACTGCCGACAAAACACAGTATTAAACTGTAAAGGTTCTTACGAGATTGACATCTACCAGTGACAAAAGTGAAGGATTATACACAGAAGTATCCTAAACAAGGGTACACAATGACATTTTACTTACGCAAAGATGTTCATTACAAATAATTTGATCTCCGTTTTCTATGAAGAGTGGGACTGTTCCCTCATTGAGACGCAATAGAAACCCCAAAATGGTCCAAGGGTTTTAGAAAATTTACAGATTTACAAATGAAATTAATTAAATATAAATGAAGAGGTGTCAGAAGGAAGTGAAATAGGGAGAGGAGTACGTCAAGGATTCCCTTTATCACCTACCCTGTTCAACACCTACTTGGAGGATTTAGCGAAGAACTCTTTTCAGAACATGGGAAGAGTGATAGTAGGAGGAAGAAGAATAAAGTGCATAAGAGTTGATGATATGGTGTTGTTAGCATAAGAGGAAATGATACTAAAGGATATGCTTACATTCTTACTTATGGCTTTTAAGGAACCCGGAGGTTCATTGCCACTCTCACATAAGCCCGCCATCGGTCCCTATCCTGAGAAAGATTAATCCAATCTCTACAATCACATCCCACCTTCCTCAAAACCATTTTAATATTATCGTTCCTAAGGAATATGCTACTGAAGCTAAATGACAGCTGTGAGCAATATGGAATGAAGATCAGTGCCAACAAGGCGAAGACCATGGTCATAGGAATAAAAGTAAAGAATGTAAGCGTGCGAATACTAAATGAGGCAGTAGAGCAAGTGGGCAGCTTCACATACTTGGGGTGTAGCCTACTATAAGCAATAACATGAGCTGCTGCCAGGAAGTCAAAAGGATGATAGCAATAGCAAAGGAAACTTTTAATAAAAAAGGAGCATCTTCTGCGGACTTCTGGAGAAAGAACTAAGAAAGAGACTAGTAAAGTGCTATGTGTGGAATGTAACATTGTATGCGGCAGAAACATGGACATTATGACCAAGTGAAGAGAAGCGACAAAAAACATTTGAAATATGGATATGGAGAAGGATTGAGCGTGTGAAATGGACAGACAGAATAAGAAACGAAGCTGTGTTGGAAAGAGTGGGTGAAGAAAGAATGATGCTGAAACTGATCAGAAAGAGAAGAGGGAATTGGCTGGGTCACTGGTTGAGAAGAAACTGCCTTCTGAAGGATGCACTGGAAGGAATGGTGAACGAGAGAAGAGTTCGGGGCAGAAGAAGATATCAGATGATAGACGACATTAAGATGTATGGATCGTATGCGCAGACTAAGAGGAAACCAGAAAATAGGAAAGACTGGAGAAAGCTGTGCCCTTGGGCACAACATTATGAATGAATGAATGAATGAATAAGTAACAATAATTGATAATGAAATTTTAAATATTAATATTATTTAAAATATTATAAAACAACGAATTAAAGAATTAACTAATTAGTCAAGTAATTAATTTTAACAAATCTACCACTGGCATATGCTTTCAAGAAAGCGTTTTCCAGTCAGAGCTTTAGCTATTAAATTGAATTCTACGTATTTGTTTCATATAGTAATAAATAGTCTTCTTTCTAAAGATGGATAGAAAAGGACCTAAAAGACAAGTTTTGGGGCTCCTTTCTGAATCAACTAATTACAGTAGAATAATGAGATATATCACTGATGAATCAGATGTAGTTGGTGAAAGAAGCCGTAAATAAATCACAAGCTGTTTGTGACAAATTGAGAAAAGAAATATAAAAAAGAATGAAAACGGTTAAAAAAAATTAAGGCTATGATACAGTGTCTTCTATTACAAAGAGTTCAGTGAGAGAACATTCAGTTTTTGTTAATTATATCCACGTGACATCGTTTACTTTAAATATGTTTCTCCAGTGTTGGTGAAAGCAGAAATAAGCGCTTTATGAAGAAGTTTTTGTTGACTAAAAGTAGATGTTAATAAAATTTCCATTTGAAAATCTGTTTTCCATATCAACTCACTCTTAATGAAATAAATTTCATTATTAACGACTTAACAGTAATATTTGTTTGGTAATAATATTTATTTTATGAATCATCTTTGTTGACTTTATGTCATAAAAATACCAGCTCTATTAATAATATTTGAAGGCCATCGTAATTAAATACTGTATTCAAGTTTACATATGACATGTTCAGTAAATAAGGAGTTGGCATAAGAAGCTACCTGGACTTCCTTGTTGTAGAATTACTGAATACTCGTCCTGCTCAGAAGTCTTTAACTTCGAAGCTAGAAGTCCAGAATAATCAATAAAGAAGTTTTAAAACGCACTTGAGTGCATGTGCTTAATTTGAAAGAAACCTTCGGAAATCCTAATGCCAACAATTATCGGAGAACGTTAAGAAAATCATAATAAGGAATACGTAATTCCGGTGGCAGAAGTCAGCAGGTAATAAACTTGGTCGTAAGCGCAAAATAATCTTGAATATGTCGTTATAGCTTATTCAATACTCACTGAATCATATTCTGAGTATAGTCAACTCCGTAACTAGAAAAAAATAATGTTGCTTCCATGTATGTGCATTTAAAAATGTGATTATGGTACGCAGTAGGGAACTTAATAAAACTCTTTTATTGGGAAATGAAATAGTCGTTTAATAAATGCATTACACCGTCTGCAATTATACAGAAATAGTCCTGAAGATTGAAAAGAACGATAGGGTACACTTAAATAAATACAGGGATATCATTTTATTTTTACTAACATTTCTGATATTAACCTGGCTATACCTTTGGATTATCTTACCTCCTTCCACGACTGGAGTTCGATGATACTGGCGTAAAATGCAAACAAATCACTTTACTAGGTATAGGACGGAAGAAAAGTAGTTCATCCATTTACATTAACTAGGAAATATCGCGATTTTGAGTTTGATAATTTTCATTAGGTTTTTGTTTAATCAAAACACAGTACAGTATTAACAATAAATGTTTTTACTCACGAACTGAGATATCCATTCGGACGTATTCATTATTCTGTGTAGCCTATATTATACTGTTTACAGCACATTAGCGTACAATATAGAGAATGAAGTTAAATTGAAAAATAATCATAATATGGATATTTAAACACATTTTTGAAAATGGTGGCCGTTCATTTCGATACAGGCTTCAGTTCTTTTGTGCATATTATCGCACTATAAACTACTGTACCTAATTCCAATTACCAGTTTCGTCCTTCGTACGGGTAACTCATGTTGAAATAATTCTGTACCTACTCTGTAAAAGAGTACCTTACGTACTGTAAATTCAATCTTCACTTCAGCTCGATCCGAAAAGAAAAATTACTCAGACATGCTATCTACTGTGGTTTTGTCGCAGGGTTTTAGAAAGGATGGAAATCACGTGACAGTTAATTACTTAACGACGCCCTTTTATTTAAGTTATATTAAACACTTGTATAATATTACGTAGACGTCCAATTTCTAACAGAAATTAATGTTCTCAGAAAAGAGCTAAGACTGCCCAGCCACTAGCCTTTATAGACGAGCGAGCAGAAGCGGGTGGCGGGATGCGACGTAGGCAAACGGACGACAGTACCTGTGCGGAAATATGATTCAATATTGAAAGCTCTTTCGTCACTGGAAAACGCGAACATATTTCTGGAACGTACTATACTCACTAACTCAGTACTGCGTACTATGATCGTAAGACAACTCTGACCGTATACGCGGCCTTGTTCTGTGTGGAGAACGGTTGGAAGTTTACTAGTAGAGGGGGTGGGAGTGAAGTACACTCAAAAACTCAGGTACAATAAAAACTGAAATAAAAATAAAATGATGTCCCTGATGAAAACTTATATTACGTTTTGTGATTAAAAGCACTGTTAATTAGAAAATTAAGTTGGAAATTTCAATAGCCTGGCAACATCGCCGCTAACACAGTCCTCTTTCTTCTTGTAAGACAGATGAATTCAGCATACGTAAACTGATCCCCGCCTCCCTCTCTAGCTACAACGTTGCAATCTGGTTGCAGCGTTCAGTGACTTGAAATGAGTGATTTTAAATTAAATTTACATTTAAAATGTCCATGATATTGAAATACGCCAGAGGAATAAATTATTCTTTATTAGGTTTTCTATCGTTATGGACAAAAATCACGACCCTACTCGCAGTAGTTACCGAATAAGAGAGTGTTCAATATTTGGAAAAAAATATATATTCTGAGAAAACTATGAACTTTCCACCTATATGGTCGGCAGATGCATGTCTTTAAATTTTTTTACACGCAATCTATAACTCATCTCAAGCCAGACAATGAAGACTTAGGTTTATGCTAACGTATTTAAATGTATTGCTAACCACGCAAAGATGTATTCTATACTTTACAATGTAGTGGCGACGTATACAGCTTTTGTTAAGATTACTTGACATCAAAATAGAAATGACATTTAAGACACTCACCCATTTTCCATATCGTTCAATGCAAAACAATGATGTGAGAAGAAAATGACACCACTCACCTCCTGTAAAGACAGAAAAATAAAATTAAAATTAACAAAGACACAAACAGTTCGAAGCATCTGATTAATTGTAAGCATTTTAAAGTTGTGTAACGAAGGTCACTAGGATGAGATGGACAGACGGATGGTCCGCGAGTAATTCGGGAAAGGTCCGCAGGACCAAGATATATTTTTCAAATGACATTTCAATTTAACTTAACTTCTCTGATTTTTCTCAGCTTGAAAGAATATTTGCTTGCTTGTTTCAGATTTATGAGATGCAGAGTTTACTAGGAATGAGCTCACCTGAGGGACTTCTCTTAGCTTGCAAGTCTAGTCTACCTATGTTTTACGTTAACGGTCTTACTAATAAAAACTATATAAACAGACGTTTGACTGTCTTATACTTATACAATGAGCAGCTCGTTTATAAGTCGTGTGTAAATTCCTTACTAATAATCACTACATACATCGTGTATAACAGTAGAGCTGTTACACAGCTACGTCATAGTTTCGTCATTACTTCATTACGAAAGGCAATAGAATATCTGAGGCTCTCTATTGCATCCTGTAGAGCACTCTAGTGTGGCGTGTTAAGTATCGATAGTACAACTGTCTCTAATCGATTACCACACTATATATTTTGGTCAAAGAGTACAAGCTACAGCTTATTCTGTGCTCTTTGGTTTGTTCTTCTGTGGTTACAAGGCAACCATCATGATAAAATGACGGTCGATTCGAACAGCTGTTAGAGGGGCGGCCATTTTTTCTCTATATACAACTCTTAAACAAAGGGTTTCGTGTATATAACTAATGCAAAACAATTCCCATTGTACAGTTACAGCCTGTTTATACACCCATCGCTTATGAATGGTTTATTAGTAAAGTTTTCTGTCTCAACTCTGCATAAGTCTCGTATAAAAACTATACACGGTTTATTAGTAAGACTGTAGATTTTTAAATTCTATGAATTCAATTTTCAGGGTCCAGCTTTAGGTGTTCACCGTTCAAGATAAGACTGTAGCAATGATAAAGAAGTTATTTATGGTCTAGCTGTGCTGTGAATCGAAAATTCCATTAATTTACCACTCTAAATAACTTCATAGCAACAAATGGTGATGAACTCTTGTCCGGCGTATGAAGAACTTCTTGATTTATTAACATTAAAATTAAGAGAATAGTTTCCTTTCAGTAATTGAAAAAAGCAATTGTTGAAAACCCTTCTGTGTGACAAAAAATAGTTCGTCCGTCAAAGAAGAAAATAAGCTGTTAGCTATTATCTTCTGACTCGAAGCTTAAAAATCGTGTTTCCCTCAACGACCTTGTTGCAGCCTTAACTTGCATTCACCTATGTATCCCCATGTTTTCCGATTTACAACACAGTACCTAAACGTTATTTGCATCGACATAGGCCTACTTGTGTTCAGTGTACATTTTCTGTTGGTCTCCATGAAGAATTGATAAAAATATAAATTTAATGTTGTGCTAAACTTGCGATTTAAAGGTATCTACAATTGAACCAAATTTGTCAAAAGTGCCAGTTAACAAAGCAATATCAACCATCCCAATAACAACCTTACGACAAGTCTAAGAAAATAATTTCATTTTTCTTAGGAAAACGTGATATCTTTATACATCTTGATTACACAACTTTTAACAAAGTATCATTTCGGAAAACGTATTAGAGTCTTTCACGTGTTAAATTTTATGTTACCTTGTTTACATGTTTCGGCCTGCTATTGGTCTTCTTCAGAACTGGTTGTTGCTGGTCTTGGCGCCTTTTGTTTTGTTTCCTGTGGGGGTGTGTTTGTGTAGTGTAATGTGGAGTCAAAGAGTGTGTGTGTTCTGAAATTGAGTTGTGTGTTGAAAATTTCATTTGGATGTGTTTTTGTGTGTCTGTATATCTTTGTATTTATATGTTTTCAGGCTGAAATAATTGTATTCAAAAGCTAAAACTAAAATTTAAAATCGCTACCAATTCATTAAGGATACTTAATTCACTACGTTATGAAGATCTATAACAAGTAGAATATATTTATGAGCCTAAATTAGTTCATTATTTCTTAAATACTTACACTACTTTTTACTTCATTTGTTTCCTTCCCTTTCTTTCTTAAATTCTTTAATAACTTCTTTCTTTTTCCCTCTGTTACTTTCTTTCCCTTTTATCTTAAATTTGTCCACACCTGTGGAGTAACGGTTAGCGCGTCTGGCCGCGAAACCAAGTGGCCCGGGTTCGATTCCTGGTCGGGGCAAGTTACCTGGTTTAGGTTTTTTCTGGGGTTTTCCCTCAACCCAATATGAGCAAATGCTGGGTAACTTTCGGTGTTGGACCCTGGACTCACTTCACCGGCATTATCACCTTCATATCATTCAGACGCTAAATAACCTAAGATGTTGATAAAGCGTCGTAAAATAACCTACTAAAATAAAAAAATATATATATCTTTAATTCTTCTATGATACCTATCTTTTTCCGTAGTTTGTTTTCTTTTCCATCTTCCTTACATCCTTCTATCAACTTTTCCGCCTTCCCTTTTCCTTCCAATATTTTCTTTTTATTTTTTCTTAAATTCTTCCATTACTTTTTCTTCTTTTTCCTTCCTTTCTTCCTTAAATTCTACAATTACCTTTTAGTTTTATCTTTTCTTCCTTTCTTATCTCTCCTTCTTTCTTAAATTCTCTTAACACTTCTTTCTTTTTCTCTTCCTCTCTTCTCTTGTAATTTTCGTAATATCATTCCTTATCAATTCTAATTTACATATTCTTGTTTTCTTTATTTAATTATCTTTATTTGTTCTTTCCTCTCTTTCTTTACTATATTTTCATGTTTTTGCATTCCTATTTCATTCCTACTTTCTTTTATTGTTTTACTTTCTTCATTTCTCTTATCATTCCTGTTATATTATCGTCTTTTGTTCTATCTCTTTACTTCTTTTGTCTTTCCTACTTCTCCCTGTTCTTTCTTCTTGAACTCTTCCTTCAACTCCTTTTTACATCCATTTATAACATCTTTCTTTCTGTATTCGTGTAAAAGAGTTTTTTACTCTCTGATATGACCTCCACACTTTTTAAACTTCTTGTCGAAACAGAACAATTTTCCCACGGCCTCGTTGTTAGATTGATTGACTTTAATGACGTTATTTTCAAGAAGAGTTAATTACTTACAATATTATTAATTCACAAGGTCTTCTTTCGCTTGTCTCCAGTAACTACGTTTCAGAAATTCCATATGCTGAAAGTGAAAACATTAAAACAGGAAATGATAAGAAAACAATTTCAGTTGATTTTTTGGAGATTTATTCGACTTTGATTTAGGAGTAGGAGAATTGCAACTCTTTTCAGCAGGTGGCTCTAATGGCATATTCGTTATATCTGAAAATGTTTGCGCTCTTAACACTCTGTATAATGAAAGCTTTTTGAATTCATTAAAAGCACACAACGGTTTTATAATTTTTCATTGGGAGAGTAAATACCGCGCAGAGAACACTGCTGATTCTCAGAGTTACGGCGATTTGTTTGCGAGGGCTTCAGTTATTCTATTTACGATGTCATAAAGTAAATTAAATATTGTATTTGTTTAGAAAAAAATACATAGATGTGTGAAGTCTAGCGACTGCTGTTGACGAGACCCTACCCTACCTTGCCACTATGACCCATCATTTCGCTATATGAATTGACCTCTTCCTACAGTGTGTTGCCATGCGTGGTTCCGTCCAAATAACACAAGTTAACATTCAAGGAGGACCAAAAACTCTTATTTATGTGCACAAAGTATAGAACTTGTCACCATCATACCCTCGTTTCTATTGCATCATCCTGTTAATCGTTGTTACGGAAGTGGTTCTTAAGGATGACCGATGAGGAAAAAAATTTTGAAATGTAGCCTACCTATGCTTTTCATTTATTATTATTAGGGCTAGGATTTTGATGAAATTGCATCTTTTTTCTAGTAAGCCAGAAAAATAGCCGCTTTAATATTTATATGTTATGTGATAAACTGAGTGTTTTAAAACGTATTTGTTAGGGCATTTTTTTTTGCATTTTTTGCCTGTTTTAACTCATAAGAGCATCTTTTGTGTTATTGGGACGTTTTTGAGGCATTTTCATTTAATTTTGGCCACAAATTCTCATTATCAACATAAAATAATGTTTATTTCCTTCGATATTTTGTCTACATATTTTGTCCATCAATACCCTTTATTTTTTACTTGGTTATTTAACAACGATGTATCAACTACGAGGTTATTTAGCGTCGATGGAGTTGCTGATAGTGATATGATATTTGGCGAGATAAGGCCGAGGATCCACCATAGATTACCTGACATTTGCCTTACGGTTGGGAAAACCTCGGAAAAAACCCAACCAGATAATCAGCCCAAGCGGAAATCGAACCCGCGCCCGAGCGCAACTCCGATTCGGCAGGCAAGAGCCTTAACCGAGCGAGCTACGCCGGTGGGTAATACCCATTATTTTGTATAATATTTTAATCGTTTTTCTACACAAATATTGCCCTTTTAACGTAGTACACCCCATGTAATGGATCAGTCCAACCATCCCTTCAATATAGACTCCTCTATACTTGCTAATTCCGTATAAGAGTGGCCTTGTGATGGGCTACATGGAAATTTCAACAGGTAAAATAATTAATTAAAGTGTACCACTTAGAAAAATTATGTAAAATTAGATGAACTTAAATGTTGGTACTAGAATTTAATTACTATTCTAAATATTAAGTCGCAAAAAACTCCTTTTCCTACTAATCCAATTTTAGAATATAAGATCAACTTTTAGGGCATTTTAAGGGCATTTTTGAAAGATTTTTAGGTAATAGATGCATTGTTTTAGGACTTTTTTATGATTTATAGGTCACCAAAATCCTAGCCTTAATTATTATTATTATTATTATTATTATTATTATTATTAACTTCATTATTTTAATTCTATTATTATTATTATTATTATTATTATTATTATTATTATTATTAACTTCGTTATTTTAATTCTATTATTATTATTATTATTATTATTATTATTATTATTATTATTATTAAACCTCAACAACGTAACTTGTCCCAACCAGAACTCGAATCCGCCCCCCCCCCGTTTTACGGTAAGGCGTGCAGCGATCGAAACAGAAGACTGGCCCCTATTGTAATAGAATTACCGGATTTTAGAAAGAGAAGAAGATAATTACGCTCTCACTTGCACACAGTGTAGACATGGCTATTTTATAAGGGATGAGCGGGACGAATCCCAGAAAAGTATGTACTTATATGCTAAGAAGATGAGCTAACAACAAGGTGGACGTTTTCTTGGAAAAACATAAAACTTAATAAGGGTTTCGCATTGTGTTTCAACTTTCAATAGAGGTAGACAAGGTCACTGTCCTCATATCTCCATCTCTTTCTGAAGTGTTTGTGCAAAGATTTTCCTTACGCTACCTGCTTTGCAGTTAGAAAATAACAGTATTATTGTGCTTTTTAAGTAAGCAATTTCCGAGGGAGGAATATTGTTGGAATTTTTAGTATGAGTTTGTATTAACAAAATAATAATTAATATCAACTACAACCGATTAATTTTAATCGACTTGATTATTCGATTAAATATTTTTGATCGATTAATTTTACCACAGAAATTGATCGATTAATCGATTAAATCCCACTACACTAATTTTTTTTTGCAATTTTTACTTGAGAGTAAATTTTAGGATAAATTAAAAAAAAAACAGTCAGAGTGAATATATTTATGGCAATTTCTTTCCTAGATTCCACATTATCTGCTAATTTTTTTAATTAGTTGGGAATTTTGATGTTCAACCACACATGTGCTGCATCTGCGATTGAAGTTTCTACATCCTGAAAATTAATAATTTGTGTACAAATTGGGTCAAAAATGCAAACATCCTGTAGGGTATCTAATCGAGAAACTCATCGTCAAATATTAATGCTTTGACACCTGGCTTTCCTTTCTTAAACTTATTGTCATTTGCAATAATCATGTCTTTTACAATCACAGACAAGTCACAGATTTTATTGACGGCATTTTAATACATCTTCACAGTACTTTCGCTAGTCCACAACTGAACTCCTTACGAAAGAGTTAGACCTATTTTTAAACAGAAAATAGGCGTGCTGTGTCGAAACAACCTATTAGGATGCAGTAAACAATGCAAAACCCGTGCCTATTAAACTTCGAATGAACAGAGCTCCCTTCACGCAACGGCTTCCATTAACGAACCTGAAGGTACATCAGTAAACTTCATCCTATAGCCAGTGTTCCTTAAACCTGTAGCCGCCTCTAGGCAATGTTTTGGTGTCCGAACTTCGTTTCTTACTTTAGTAGTAAACCGATATGGTAAATTATCAAACAATAAGTATTTATAAATTTGAGGGCTCTTTTACGGTGTTGTCAGTATGTCTTATTCTTGTGAAGTGCATCGAATCTCTAAAAGTATCTTATCGCGACGCCATCTTGTGGTTTAGAATTGTCCATAGTTTAAGGTTAGTGGGCCGAGAAACAGTCATGCAAA
The DNA here is from genome assembly GCF_040183065.1 of Periplaneta americana. Classification (NCBI taxonomy): domain Eukaryota; kingdom Metazoa; phylum Arthropoda; class Insecta; order Blattodea; family Blattidae; genus Periplaneta; species Periplaneta americana. Next base: position 42,739,519 of record NC_091130.1, read on the forward strand.
TGAGTTGCTCAGCGGGGGCGGTCAACCGTTATTACTAGGCATTATGTCTCAACTATCACTGCCACCATATTTCGTGACCCTCGCAGAGGTCGAGTCAGACAACTCCGCCGCGCTGGGCGTGATAAATAAATGACCAGTGCGGCATAGTTTTTTCCTGCAAATGGTTCTACAAACTCTAAATGATTGATCAAGGTACATGGCGTACATGTATCTCTAATTAAAAGGCACATTCTTTACAGAATTAATCACATTGTTTGGCAACAAAAAAATGCAGTTTCTGCGAATTACACACTTCAGCCTAGTTCGTTAGAACACTGTTAGAAAAATGGCTAATATATAAGCTTAACAACATGAAGGAATAACTTAAACTCTCGCCGGGACAAAAAAGAGGAGTAACTTTTTCATATCTAAAAATGTATTCAGTTCAAGTTCATGATCAGAAGATTAACTACTACCAAGTTAAAATATGATAAGACAGGCAGTTTTAATACAAAAAAGGAGCATCTTCTGCGACCTCACGAGAAAAACAAAAGAAGAGACTGGTGAAGTGCTGTGTGTGGAGTGTGATATTATATAAGGGCAGAAACATGAACATTACGACGAAGCGAATAGAAGCATTTGAAATGTGTGTGTATCCAATGCCTACCCACTTCGCTTGCGTGACTCGGGTTCCGCATATTGCGGATAGATGGCAGAACTATGACCCATTTTCTAGTTGTACACCACTTCGGCGGGTCACACTGTACATGATGTGTATCTGTGGAGAGTTATGTCGTGTACTAAAGTGAGTGTATGTGTAAGTGTAGTGTCTGGAATGAGTGATGATGATGAAGATGAGTAAGGAAGAAGGGGAAACCCGGTTCCGGCATGTAGCCTACTCCTGTCGAATAGCACCAAGGGGGCCGCCAGGCTTAACGTCCCTATCCGACGGACGAATCACTATCAACAGCGACATATGCCTTCTCTTCATATGCACTGCGGAGAGAGATGGGATTTAACCCAGGCACAAGTTTTGCACCGCCATCTCCCCTAGTCCCGAGGTAGAAATTTTACATGAAAATTTCGACACCGCCGGGAATCGAACCCGGGCCGGTTAGTCTGGAGGCAGACACGCTACCACAGAGCTAACTCGGCGGACTTGCACTTGCATGTGGATATGAGAAGAATGGAGCGTCTGAAATGGACAGACAGAATAAGAAATGAAGCTGTGTCGGAAAGAGTGGGTGAAGAAAGAATGATGTTGAAACTGATCAGGAAGAGAAAAAAGAAATTGGTTGGGTCACTAACTGAGAAGACACCGTCTGCAGAAGGGTGCACAGGAAGGAATGGTGAACGGGAGAAGAGCTCGGGGCAGAAGATCAGATGACAGACGACATTAAGATATATGGATCATATGCGAAGACTAAATGGAAGGCAGAAAATAGGAAATACTGGCGGATGCTAGGTTTGCAGTGAAAAGCCTGTCCTTGAACAGAAAACTATGAATGAAATATAGGCACCTTGCCATAGGTTTATGATGTAATAATTATAGATTTATATATAGTTGACACGGAAAACGGAAGTAACTACGTAAAGATTAATTTTTGGTCCTACATCTGTTATGGTAACAATAGTTATTAGAGGAGAAAAATTCACTCAAAATAAAGTTAAGATCGTTTTGTAAGGCAGCGATATCGAATTCATCACTAATTTGTATATATATATATATATATATATATATATATATAATACAGTCGTCCGCAAATAACCTTAGCTGAGTGACTCCACAAAAAAAAATCTATTAAATTGTACAGCAATCACAACACTTGAAAAATATGGAATTTGAATGTATATTGTGATATGAAAATGCAAGCAATCAGAAAGAAGCTATCTCTCATGTTCTATGGCACTACATTTACGAATTCTAGAGATTTAAATAAATAAAGACAGAATTTGAGAACCAATTAACGTCCACACCTGTGGAGTAACGGTTAACACGTCTGGTCGTGAAACCAGGTGGCCCGGGTACGATTCCCGGTCGTGGCAAGTTACCTGGTTGAGGTTTTTTCCGGGGTTTTCCCTCAACCCAATACGAGCAAATGCTGGGTAACTTTCGGTGTTGGACCCTGGACTCATTTCACCGGCATTATCACCTTCATTTCATTCAGACGCTAAATAACCTAGATGTTGATAAAGCGTCGTAAAATAACCCAATAAAGAAAAGAACAAATTTACAAATAATATATTATAGTCGCCACGTAGAAAATAACAGATCTATAACTATTATAGACCATACTTTCACTCAATAGCAACCTTTTGATAACGGAAACAAATGTTTTTATTCCCGTTGCTTGCTACCTGTATATGACTAGTCTTTTTCGAAGCTATATCTCTTTGTTCCACTGGAAATAGTGTGTATTAATGGGCGTATACCTACATAAATATACACACACACACACACACACACACATACTTGTTATGTCCTACCGTACACCTTTTTGAACTCTCTGCCTCTCACCGCTCTTCCCGTATTCTTTCCCGCTTTTCCTTCTTTTTTTTTTACCTTGTGACATTACGTCACGGATGTATCATCAATCACGCCCCAACTTTCGGTGAATGTCATTTGTCTCGCGTAGTTGATCACAACCGCAGTCAGGGCGCGCCGTGTCATCCCATATATCGGAAACCTCCGGCCTGGCCACGTATGCTCTTCTCTTATGTCAGAGAGACTCCAATATTCCTGTCATTTTCAGTGGAGCACGCTCTCTTTTAATGGTACAAAGACCGTTCTCGTATGATGGTTACAACGTCTTAAGAAAAATCTTGAAACCGTTTGTGGCTAATATCTATTATTATCCTTTCCAATAAATTAGTTTTATTCTAAGTTCAAGCAGAACAAAGCTCGAAGAAACGAAAATCATGTGAACTGAATGGCAAAGTAGGCCTATACTTCAACAGTCCAAATTCCGAAAATACAAAATTACAAAACAGAGTGTTTTTACGCAGTATTCCAGACACCGACTATGCATAATTACATTACAAAGCCATCCATTAATGATTGGTTATTAATGGAGAAAAATTCGCTCCGGCGCCGGGGATCGAACCCGGGACCCCCAGTTCTACGCACTGGGCGCTGTAACCACTGAGATACACCGAGGAGTCTTTTGAAGGTATATGGGTTATGATTTTTAGTAGGTTATTTTACGACGCTTTATCAACATCTTAGGTTATTTAGAGTCTGAATGAGATGAAGGTGATAATACCGGTGAAATGAGTCCGGGGTCCAGCACCGATAGTTACCCAGCATTTGCTCATATTGACTTGAGGGAAAACCCCGGAAAAAACCTCAACCAGGTAACTTGCCCGACCGGGAATCGAACCCGGGCCACCAGGTTTCGCGGCCAGACGCGCTAGCCGTTATTCCACAAGTGTGGACTGAATTATAAATTCTCTTATCGAACTAGACTTTACTATAGGTACGTTAACGGAAAACCACAATTCAAGTCACACAGAGTTTCTGGGCACTCAAAGTTGGGTTTATGGCGTCTTGTCAGCCCACTTCAGTTGTGTGGATACAAAGGGAAAAATTTGGACGGTGTCGGGTGTAGTTTCTGGGTAGCTCAGTCGGTAGACTATTCGTGTGTAAAGCGAATGGTCCCGGAATCGATACCCGGCCCTGGAACAATTTTTCCCTTGAAATTATTCAAGTCTGCTTCACCTGAAAGCCAGATTTGCATATAATGAAATAGTTAATAATAGTAAAATGAATTTAAGACCCTAAAGGCTGGTTCACAATAAACCGGGAACGGAAACTACAACGAGAACGAAAACGGAAATAATGTTAAAATAAATGTGGGAGTATTCACAATACTTAATTGTGAATGTTCCCATTTAAATAGGCCTACATTTATTTTAACATTATTTCCGTTCTCGATCTCGTTGTCGTTTTCATTCCCGCTTTATTGTGAATCAGCCTTAACTCGACACAGTATCATCTTTTAGCACACAAACCGGAAGACGCATGTCTGTATGTTTCGTAAAGGACGAACGCACAGTTTTAACTGCAGCATGTTCATCCCCTCATTTCGAAATGACACAGATCGTGGTCTGACATTTATTCTGAGATGACTGTCTACCAGTGTCTTATCAGTTTGTGTGGTCATGTTAAAAGTAATTCAGACCGGCCAATCTTATTATGATATCATCACCAGAATGTCCCTGGCGCCAGTTTTTCTGTACTTGTTAAACTTGTTTCCAACTTGGAAGCAACGAGACAGGAAATATATCCAACAGTAAAACCTCGGAAATCCGACATTCCATAAAGAAAAGTGACTTGCTTTAATGAAACAAATCTTGACACGAAACTACATCATCACTATTGCGTGGGAAATACGAGTATATGTATAGGAAAATGAGCGTGTGGTCTCTACGGACAGCAGAAGTGGAACTTTTTATTCTGTACGAGCGAATCTTTTTAAATATTCATGCAATGAGAGGCGACAAATTATGATTAAAATGAACACTTTCCTACTCACAGTACTCTTCAGAATTTAAAAATGAAAAACAACTGGTTCATGATAGCTGAAATAAGATATGAAAAATCAAGCACACAAAACCAAAAATGTTTACGAAATGCTTTTCAAATATTTGATGAACACTTTTATTTGATTTAAAATCATTATGTGACGAACTACGATTTAATTCCAAACCAGACCACACATGTGGAGTAAAGGTTAGCGCGTCTGGCCACGAAACCAGATGGCCCTTGTTCGATTCCCGATCGAGGCAAGTTACCTGGTTGAGGTTTTTTCCGGTGTTTTCCCTCAACCCAATATGAGCAAATTCTGGGTAACTTTAGGTACTGGACCTCGGACTCATTTCACCGGCATTATCAGCTTCATCTCATTCAGGCGCTTCCAAACCACTGACACCAGTTGAATCAAATATTGCACTTGTCAAAAACCTTAAAAGAGAATGACAAAACCCTAACTACTTCTACAGATTAAGGGCGATTTAATTATTCGAGTCCACACCTGTCGAGTAGCGGTCAGCGCGTCTGGCCGCGAAACCAGGTGGCCCGGGTTCGATTCCCGGTCGGGGCAAGTTACCTGGTTGAGGTTTTTCCCGGAGTTTTCCCTCAACCCAAGATGAGCAAATGCTGAGTAACTTTCGGTGCTGGACCCCGGACTCATTTCACCGGCATTGTCACCTTCATCTCATTGAGACGCTAAATAACCTAAGCTGTTGATAAAGCGTCGTAAAATAACCTACTAAATAATTAATCGACCCATAGCTCTTCAAGAGTTAACAGTGCCGGTATTTTTATGAGCACATTTATTTTTTAATTAACTCAAAATTTTTGTTGGCCTAGCTATGAGAATTCCTCACAAAATCCATACAGTCGATCATTCCACACAGCAATAAAAATTTCTCTCATTTTGTGGAGTTCCACACAGTTTGGCAACACTGAAGGCAAAAGAAAAAAGAGGAGAAGTAGATAAAGGAAGTAAGATGAAAAGAAAGAAGAGAGAAGGAAAGGGAGTAAGATTAGAAAGAAAACGCGAAGAATGAAGAAAAGTGACAAGAGAGAGAGAACGAAAGAGGAAAAGAAATAAGAAATATAATGAAAAAGAGTGGGGAGGAAGAGAGTGGAAGAGGCAAAAGAAGAGAAGCTGGGAGAAAGAGGAGAAAGAAGAAATAGGAAGAGGAAAGAGAAAGAACAGGAGAGAGGAATACTAAGAAGAGGTAAATTGAGTAGAATGGAAAGAGGAAATGAGAGAAAAGAAGTGGAAAAAGGAGGAAAAAGAAATGACAGAAGGGAAAAGGAAAGAGTAAAAGAAAGACGAAGGAAAGCTATAGGAAAGACAAGAAGGAACAGCCAGAGAAAGAGAATTAAGACGAAATAACGCTCTTGAACTGTACAGACTAGTAAAAATAGATGTAAAAATAAAGCACAGTGAAATGATGACATCGGAGAGCAAAAATACTGTTAAACCACAATTATTATCATAACTGTCATAACTTCTTTGGCAGGAAACGATCGAGTAGTTTGCCTAACTTCTTTCTCTAGAATGAAGAAATAAGATTTCCCTAATAATACCTTATGACGCAATCGAATTCATAGTAATTGTAAGTATTCGTTACAAGGTTAAGTAGTCTCTAATGACTGTGCACAGCGCCGTGGTGTCGCCGAGATGTAATCGACGCGCAATGTTCTTAACACGAGTAGGTACTAAAAATTCTAGTGAAAGGGGCAGAGGCAGGAATTTGGTGTACGAGATAGATCACTCTCTCTGCAACGACACTCCACTCCGTCGTAAGAAGAACATAAGAAGCTATATTTCTAAGTGAACAAATGAATTCATATCGAGCGAGATGGCTCAGTGGTAACGCACTGGACCCGCATTCGGGAGGTCCCGAGTTCAATCCTCTGTGCTGACCAATCTGATCGAGGTTTTTCTGTGGTTTTTCTCAACTGAATAAAACTAATTCTCAGTAAAATAAATACGAACGCCGGATTGACCCCAGTTACCTCGTAATAATAGACAGTACAACAGTAAAAAGTAGGGACTATACTTTGTTCAGGAGGCTACAAGGTTAGGTATTACTGGAGTTTTTACTGAAGCGGATGAAGCCGCGTGCAAGTAGCTAGCGTACTACTTGTGTCTGCTCAGCGACTCCTGTTTGGTCAAGTTGGGCAGAAGAAAACATAGACCACTTTAACAATTACACTAATATTTAGAATTTACATTATTCAAACTATGTAAACTAGAATACGCTATTTTCACTATATACACTATATTAAAGAATGTAGGCCTACATTGATCAAACATTATTTACACTATTATGTACAGTCTTAGAAAAAAGTTTTGTCCGACATTCTTAATAAAGTATCTAGTGACATACTGTAAATTTGTTCTAAGACTGTACAGTGGTGTGTATTGTAATGTAATATATTTTGTTCCGTAATACTATAGTCTACTTTTATGTAAATAGTGTAAAATAGGGTATGAAGTGGCTTTAGACACTGACGACTTTCAAAAGCTGATTGTCAAAAGGACTGCTTTTTGTCTCTAAAATACGATCTTTCTTCAAAAATAACTTTTGTAGAATATGCTTTTTATTTTTAATATATCAACTGTCTTAGTGAACACTAAATTGTAATTGTTTAATTATTGTAATTACACATAACTACGCACATTTACATTTTGCTGTTACTATTATTATTATTATTATTATTATTATTATTATTATTATTATTATTATTATTATTATTGCTATTACTATTATTACTATTATTATTGTTATTATTGTTATTATTATTATTGTTATTATTATTATTATTATTATTATTATTATTATTATTATTATTATTATGTTGTTTTCTGTGTTGCTGTTATTTATATTTTGTAGCCTACGCATTTTTAAGCCGGTTGAGTGGAAGAGAAGGCTTTTTGGTTTTAACTCTGCTAATGAAATAAATAAATGAACAAATAATTTAATTGTATGAAACATCATCGCAGTATCAGTCTTTGTACTGTAAGTAACTATAATGCATTGTGAACAGTATATGAAGTGTAGTTTTGAATCATGAATAGGACGTAAAACAGCACAAACAAGATGTTGTGGCACGCGTAAAATATGACGTCACGTCAGTATAGTCTATGAACAGTTAACCTTACTTCCGTTCACCCTGGGACAAAATGCGGTCCCTAGTAACAAGCATTCCCAACAGTAAACTACGGACAGTCGCGATAGGTCCTAGAAGTTAGTTGCTAGGCGATACGCCAGGTTGCACACCACGGGCTGCGAAAGATGCCGATTTTTCTTGACTGTTCGTTTACTTGGATTACTACCCGTCAAAGCGACTTCCCAACGATCAGGCGATAAGCGAGCTTTCTTTGATGTGACAGTAGCTAGTTACTGCGTATGATATACAGGGTGTTAAAAAAAGTATCCAATATTTTAGGAGGTGATAGTATGCATCAAAACAAGAAAATAATATCTAATAAACATGGGTCCTACAGCACATATTTTCTGAGATCTGAACACTGCTCTGCTGTGGCTGAGTACGGATCCAATTGACCCAGGTCCAATGGAGCAGAGAAATGTTCAGAACAGGAGAGAGGAATATGAAGAAGAGGTAAATTGAGTAGAATGGAAAGAGGAAATGAGAGAAAAGAAGTGGAAAAAGGAGGAAAAAGAAATGACAGAAGGGAAAAGGAAAGAGTAAAAGAAAGACGAAGGAAAGCTATAGGAAAGACAAGGAGGTACTCAGCGTGACGTCCATTTAGCTTATGACAATGGATTTCTCTGCCCTACAATACAGCAGACTTCCAGATAATCACACCGTAGTTGACACCGCTGGCATGGAATAATGATACATCGCAAGGAATACTGAAAACAAAAGTCTGGTTGCGGATATGAGCGGGGGTTAAGCAGAGATGATGTTGTGAATTTTCGTAATCAGCATGTGTGAGCTAGTGAAAATCCCCATGCAGTTGAAGAAACAAGGCATCAGCATCGATTCTCAATCAACGTATGGGCAGGCGTTCTTAGTGATAGATTAATAGGGCCATACGTGCTACCACAGAGTTTACTGGGCCTCATTGTCAGGACTTTCTTATTGACGTATTACCGCTGGATTGGTCAGGGAGGCTCCATACCTTGGCCTGCTCGCTCCCCAAATCTAAATCCCCTAGACTTTTGGATATGAGGGCACATGAAGGAATTGGTCTACGCCACTCCAATCAACAATGTGCAGACACTACAGGAACGCGTCTTCAAAGCATGTCAGCACATACAGGGACATCATTTTATTTTTACTAACATTTTTAATATTAACCTGGCTATACCTTTGGATTAATGATTGAGACCCGGAAACACCATTTTCTACCTCCTTCCACGACTGGAGTTCGATGATACTGGCGTAAAATACAAACAAATCACTTTACTAGGTACAGGAGAGAAGAAAAGTAGTTGATCCATTTACGTAAAGTGGGAAATATCGCGATTTTGAGTGTGATAATTTTCATTAGGTTTTGTTTAATCAAAATACAGTACAGTATTAACAATAAGTGTTTTTACTCACGAACTGAGTTATCCATGTGGACGTATTCATTATGCAATATATACTGTCTACAGAACGTTAGCGTACGATACAGAGAATGAAGTTAAAATGAAAAATAATCATAATATGGATATTTAAACACATTTTTGAAAATGGTGGCCGTTCATTTCGATAAAGGCTTCAGTTCTTTTGTGCCTATTATCGCACTATAGACTATTGCATCTAATTCCAATTGCCAGTTTCGTCCTTCGTACTAGTAACTCATGTTGAAATAATTCTGTACCTACTCTATAAAAAAAGTACCTTACGTACTGTAAATTCAGTCTTCACTTCTGCCCGACCCGCACAGATAAAATTACTCAGACATACTATCTACTGTCCGTCCAAGTGGTTATGTCGCAGGATCGTAGAAAGGGGGGAATCACGTGATAGTTAATTACTTAACGAGGCCCTTTTATTTAAGTTATTTTAAATAGTTGCGTAATATTACGTAGACGTACAATTAATTCCTAACAGAAATTAATGTTTTCAGAAAAGAGCTAAGAAAGCCCAACCACTAGTCTTTACAGTGGAGCGAGCAGAAGCGGGTGGGGGAAATCGGGATGCGACGTAGGCAAACGGACGACAGTACCTGTGCGAAAATATGATTCAATATTGGAAGTTTTCGTCACTGGAAAACGCGAACATATTTCTGAAACGTACTATAATCACTAACTCAGTACTGCGGCCTTGGTTCTGTGTGGAGGAAAGTTGGAACTTCATTAGTAGAAGGGGAGGGAGTGAAGTACATTCAGAAACTCAGATACAATAAAAGTTGAAGTAAAAATAAAATGATATCCCTGTATAAGAACAACCGGGTCAATTTCAAAGAGTGCGGGATTCCTTATGCCGAAGGGCAGAGGAATTCATTGCCAGAAATGGACGTCACATTCAGCACTTCCTGTGAACAAATGTTCAGATCTCAGAAAGTATGCGTTGTAGGACCCATGTTTATTAGACATTAGTTTCTTGTTTTGATGCATACTAGCACCTCCTAAAATATTGGATACTTTTTTTATAACACCCAGTATAAATGAAAAGAGTTAGAGAGTATTGGTGGAAGGAAAGCTGGGAATGGGAGTATCCCGAGGAAAGTTTTATGCAACGTCTACTCTGTCTAAAGATTCAATTCTTATGAAAGAAAACATTTCTCTGCTCCATTGGACCTGGGTCAATTGGATCCGTACTCAGCCACAGCAGAGCACTGCGAAAGACTCTCACCTACAATTACAAGTGACACCGAAATGTAATCATTTTTGTAAGGGATAATGCCTTGCTGAATGGAGCAATGAATTCGCCCCGTAATCACGGTCATTAACATGGAAGCGGATTAGCGCCTCATTCAACAAATCAATTCTCAATGAAGGCCAGAATAACAGCCCGCACGCCGCCTACTCATTAATCTCAACAATTATCGCCCCATCATTAAAACAGCAGCAAATCGAACAGACGGACTTACAGGTGTGGCTGATACGCACGCAATCTTACAGTCGTAATGCGCAATACCACCGCGACACGGCGGCGGAATGCACTCCTTGGCCCGCAGGCAACATATTTTCCCTATATTCCTTCACAGTATTCGTGATTGGTTTCGCCCATCTGCACCTCCATGCGTCATCTGTCCATCTACTCTTACTCTTTCACATATATTCACCCACAACATTCTCGTCTATTCGTCCTTATAATCCATCGATCTACTATATAATTATATGGGCCCATCTATTTCTCTTGTACCCACCGATCTACCAACTGTACCAATCATTACATAGGCCTACATTCACCTACCTATCTTTTCTTCTATATATCCACCTATTCACTTACCCGTCAATAAATCCACACAGAGTCTTTCATTCAACCGTTTATCCATCCATTCTTCTACTTTTCAACCTATACAACCACTCATAAACTTCATCTCTTCAAACACTCACTCACTTATGCATCTATCTAATAAAATATCTATCCAATTACTCATATACAGTAGTTTTCAAAGTATCCATCCGCCTAGCCATCCTACCTATTCATACATCCAACTACCTACCAAATTATCCATGTTACCTATCCACGCATCCACTCATCTAGATATCTATCCATGCATCCATCCATCTAGATACCAATCCATCAATGCATCCGCCTATTCATTCTAGTGATCCATGCACCCTACCTGCCCATCTTACCAATCCATGCATCCACCCACCTACCTATATATCCATGAGTCTATACATCTACCTATCTATCCATTCTACCCAATCATGCAGCCACCTATCCATGCGTCCATCCTCTAGCTATTTGCCCATGCATCCACTACCTATCCATATACCTATCCATCCTATCTATTCATGCATTCACCTACCTACGCACCTATCCAATCTAACTTATCCCTGCATCCACCCATCTACCACCTATCCTTGCATCCACTCATCTTCCTACCTATCCTTTCATCCACCTCATCTCCCTACCTATCCATCCACTCATCTATATACCTATCTGTGCATCACCCAACTTCCTATTTATCACTTCATCGACCCATCTACCTACCTATTCATCCACTCATCTACCACCTATTACTGCATCCACCCATCTACATGTCTATCCGTTCATCACCCAACTTCCTATCTATTCATTCATCCAACCATCTACCTACCTATCCATCCACTTATCTACATACCTATCTGTGCATCACCCAACTTCCTACTTATCACTTCATCGACCCATCTACCTACCTATTCATCCACTCATCTACCACCTATCCCTGCATCCACCCATCTACATGTCTATCCGTGCATCACCCAACTTCCTATCTATCCATTAATCCAACCATCTACCTACCTATCCATCCACTTATCTACATACCTATCCGTGCATCACCCAACTTTCTACTTATCACTTCATCGACCCATCTATCTATCTATCTATCTATCTATCTATCTATCTATCTATCTATCTATCTATCTATCTATCTATCTATCTATCTATCTATCTATCTATCTATCTATCTATCTATCTATCTATCTATCTATCTATCTATCTATCTATCTATCTATCTATCCATCTATCCATCTATCCATCCATCCATCCATCCATCCATCCATCCATCCATCCATCCATCCATCCATCCATCCATCCATCCATCCATCCATCCATCCATCTATCTATCTATCTATCTATCTATCTATCTATCTATCTATCTATCTATCTATCTATCTATCTATCTATCTATCTATCTATCTATCTATCTATCTATCTATCTATCTATCTATCTATCTATCTATCTATCTATCTATCTATCTATCTATCTACCTACCTAACTACTTACCTATCTGTCTGTCTGTGTCTGTCTGTCTATCTATTCATCCATCTATTCATTCATTAATCCATCTACCTACTCATCCATCTGTCCATCCTTCCACCTGCCTACACGCCCAACCATCGTCCATCTATCTATCCATCATCCCATATGAATCCATAATCTTAGTAGTCTTGCGGATTACCATGCCGGTCGTAGATCCGAATTCTGCCGGTTCAAATTCCGCCGAGGACGATGGATTTCAAAAAGTGAGATAAAATCTTTGACATGGCTTACTGTGGGAAGGAAGTAAAGCTGTAAGTCGAATGTAATAGAGTTCGGGCATGTGAAAGAACCTTGTTCATTATAGAGAACTCCAGACTAAATTTGTTAGTAATTCTAGCACACGTTGAATTTGAACCTTGAAGAATTTCTGTAGTTGAAAGCGTCGTTAAATATACTGCTGGTACCACCACGACCACTAACAGTATCCATCTTCCTACTAACACATCAGCCATCCATACCTACATCCAATGATTAATTAATTTTTCCATTCATTCACTCATTCCATATCTATCTGACATAGGCCTAGTATTTGAGCCCTCGGCTGAGAGTTTCAGTCTGTTTCAAGCTCGTACATTAAAGCTGCCATAGACAAATTTCGACGTTCTTTCAGAAGTACGTAAATTAGATGAAGACTGGACTGTTGGTGGAGTATGGAATGGAGTGAAGTCCTGCAATGTGTATGAGCGGTCATTAAAGGGAGAGGCGGTTTGTTAATGGACACGGGACAGCCGGAGCATCATTTTAAGTGGTACACAGTTATTTAATGCACCATTCACACCCTCCGACAGTTGTAGGAGGGTAGCATTCTAATGTACACAGAATTCACTATAAAGGTAGACCGCACAGAATTGGGGAGATATATTTGACCGAAGAACGGGGAGCAGTGCTTCACTTGAGACACTTCAAAAGACATATTTGCAACACTGTTAGATTTTCTGCCCTTAAATATTAGTTACTTATAAATGGTTTTTAGAGAAGCCGGAGGTTCATTGCCGCCCTCATATAAGCCTGTCATCGGTTCCTATTCTGAGCAAGATCAGTCCAGTCTCAACCATCATATCCCATCTCTCTCAAATCCATTTTAATATTATCCTCCCATCTACGTCTCAGCGACGATAGAAAACAAAAGATACGAACACAAAATGAATTAAGTGTATAAACAATGAATGCTCTTTAATATTTAACTATAAAAATATAGGAGTGCCATTGGAAATTTTAAAGTAAGGGAGGCTGGGGGTGGCGGTGAAATTTAAAATGCAATTAAGTCTGGTTTCAGACTTCCTCCGCAATATCTAAATTGACGTGTTTTTTTTGTTTAAATTGAATTCAATTTAAATAATTAGTTATTTAGACTGAGAGTTTTAACTGTATTTTCTGTATGACGGGAGATATTCTACGAGTCCACTTCTGTGAGTAACGGTTAATATGTCTGACCGTGAAATGAGCAGGCCCGCGTTCAAATCCTGGTTGGGGCAAGTTAGTTGGTAGAGATTTTTCAGACGTTTTCCCTCAACCAACTGAAGAAGAATTTTATTACTGGGTAACTTTCAGCGTTGGATCTCGGACATCATAATTGCACTTCCCCTCTTTCATCATATCCTTTCTTTCTCATATTTCGGGCTTTCTCCGATGAAGAATCGGCTCCGTGCCGCCCCCGAAATTGGATGCCGTGGTATGTGGTCATTAGTTGCTGGTGAAAGTGCTATGTAGTGCGGGCTGTCCCATGGGTTCATGGCACCTGGAATTGACGGACCGCTGTAATGCCTATACCGAAAGGCAAAGGAGATTTTGCAGGCTGTCTGGGAGTTCGAAGGCGGCCCGTAGGGGAATTTATAGCGGGGGGGGGGTCCTTAGGACATGCACACCTTTCCATTCCGAGTAGTATAATGGACCCACCAAACGGTCTACTCGCGAGGACAGTCCCCAGCCCTTGTCCTTCCCTCAACGAGGACTAATAGATAGATTTTCTATGAAGTATCGAAAACATTACGTAGCTCAGTTTCTTCATTTTTTCTTTGTAATATAATAACATAGACCTATTAGCTGCATCAAGTGATTGATGTGAAAGCGTGTGGAGGATCTTATGCATGACAACGTCGAAAAGACAATACATCTCATGTCAAGAAGTTAAACTGTGGTAAGCGGCCCACAAGACATGAAATGTAAGCATTAGTAACAGTCACGGGAGGGCTCTAAAGGATGAAACAATGAAGATAGCTTCCCCACAGCTAGAAGACAGCTGGATAATCATAGGATGTTTCTGATAATCTTCAAGAAAATTGAGTGTGTATGGACTAAAACTCCAAAGGACGCAATTCGTGAAAAAGGAGAAGAGGAAGAAGAATGAGAAGAAGAAGAAGAAGAAGAAAGAGAAGAAGAAGAAGGTGATTATGATGAATGGTTTCGGATTATGTAGTGTGCTATAGATTTACAAAATCGAACTTTTCTGTGATAGCTATCGGATGTACATTAGGAAACAAATAAAACAAGTGACAGGGGATTAATCGAATCCAAAAAGTTGCGTGGAATATTTATGCTTCTCGTGATTGTTACTGTGATTGTAAGGATGTTTGGAATATGAAATACGTTTTTATTTCTGTCCTCATACTCCACATATTGAGTCTAAATTTAACAAGGCAAGGTCTTCTCGTCAACTACTTATCAATTGCTTCTTCATTCCACAAGCTCTACTTTCAACACAAACAGTGTAATTGATTCCAAACCATTCACACATCAATATGACGTCAATTAATTGTTTGAAATTGTCATGAATAATATGTCATTACAGAGAATTGCATTCACTTGAAAATTAATTTCACAGTTACTGTAAGTATTTTAGAATTAGACTACATTAAATTAACTATTCCTGTCTTTAAACACCCCGCATTTATTAATCACACCCATTTGCGTACGACTAATAATTTTTATACAATTAAAATTAAATTGATTATTTCGTTATGGTTTTACATTATTGTACATATTCCCAGCCTGATAGAAACAGCGCGGATCTTATAGGTTACGTGACGTAGCACACTTGGCTGACGTCACCGTATTAACAGAAATTGTCACCAGATTTCTCCAATGTCAAGCTCATAAATATTTCATGTAAAAATAAACTTATCTGTTGATTCTTCAGCAAGATCTATTTTAACTAAAGCAAGTAAAATAGGGAAAGGAGTACGACAAGGATGCCCTTTATCACCTACCTTGTTTAACATATACTTGGAGAATTTAGTGAAGAACTGCTTTCAAAACATGGTTGAGGTGATAGTAGGAGGAAGAAAAATAAAGTGCATAAGATTTGCTACTGATATGCGTTTTTAGCAGAAGAGAAAACGATACTAAGGGATAAGCTACTGGAGATAAATGACACCTGTGTGAAGTATGGGATGAAGATAAATGCAAAGAAGACGAAGACAATGGTTGTTGAAAGAAAAATAAAGAAGGTGAGCGTGCGAATACTAAATAAGGCAGTAGATCAAGTGGACAGCTTCAGATACTTGGGGTGCACTATATGAGTAACATGAGTTGCTGACAGGAAGGCAAAAGAAGGATGGCAATGGCAAAGAAAGCTTTTAAAAAACTTCTTCTGCATCTTTTGTGGAACTATGGGAAAAAAGTAAGGAAGAATGTAGATATGGAGAAGAATGGAGCGAATGAAATGGACAGACAGAATAAGGAATGAAGTTGTGTTGGAAAGAGTGGGTGAAGAAAGAATGATACTGAAACTGACAAGGAAGAGTAAAAGGAATTGGCTGACTCACTGCCTGAATAGAAAATGTCTACTGAAAGATGGACTGGAAGGAATGGCGAACGGGAGAAGAGTTCGGGGCAGTAGAAGATATCAGATGATAGACGACATTAAGATACATGAATCATACACGGAGATAAAGAGGAAGACAGAAAATAGGAAATATTGAAGAATGCTGGGTTTGCAGTGAAAGACCTGTCATTTGGCAGAAAACTATGTATATATGTATTTTTTTACATTCCCGTTTTCTTGCCTTCCTGGTGATGG
The DNA here is from genome assembly GCF_040183065.1 of Periplaneta americana. Classification (NCBI taxonomy): domain Eukaryota; kingdom Metazoa; phylum Arthropoda; class Insecta; order Blattodea; family Blattidae; genus Periplaneta; species Periplaneta americana. Next base: position 42,755,974 of record NC_091130.1, read on the forward strand.
ATCCTATACATACAGTAATGCAAAACAGTCAATGTTTAAACTTATCTCTAGTAAGAAGTGCAGAAACCTAAAATATTTAAACACCTTAAACACTAAAGACCATCATCGTAGCTCAAGGGTAGCGAGCTGTACTCGTGATCAAAAGTTGTAGTCGGACGTGGTAGCGAATCCCGGTTTAGCTGATTAAACGGTTGGGTTTTCCTGAACTGTCACGTAATTTCATATAAAATCCTTGATATAACAACTCTTCCAAAATATGACCTGTTGCCATCAATTCCACAGACGCTAAATAACCTCGAGTTTGATACAACGTCATTAAACAACATATTAAAAGCACACCGTAAATATTCTTGAATTATTATGCTTGATGGTTGAGGTTGTGGTAGTGGTAATGTATTCATCGTATTATCTATCACTCTATCATACATTACATTTCTTCCTCTTGCAATGAAATTTCAATAATTCGTCTGCAGATATTAAATTTCAATAAAGCTCAATGAACGACACAGCTAGACAAAAAATGAAGATGGATATATATGTCCAACGTGTACTGCATCATGTTTCTGAACAATCTTCATCATTAAATAAATAAAAACGTCACTTTTCTGTCTCCAGACAATCGCTTCCACACACAACGACTCCATAAAATCCAAGCAGGCATAAACACTTCATTGATTTTATGGCAAAGCTCAGTTCATTTTAAGATACCAAAAAAAAAAAAAAAAAAATCCCGGCCTGAAGTCCACCCCACGCATATAAATCCACAGGGTCGTAAACGTATTTCAGCCGTAATGGCGATAAGTTTGCGATTTTGCTTAATGCTAATGAAGTAAGCTCAGTATTTGCAGGCGAGCGCGAGCTATTAGGAAGAAGTTCAACTCTTTTATATACACAATGTTCAAGTTTGTTTGCCTGAAGCTTTGGGATCTTGACTTTAATTGCAGGCATTATTTAACTTTATTCTACAAGCATGAGAGGAACGTTTGACCAGGTACAGTATAACGAATGTTCTTCTTGTTATATTGTCCGAACAATGACTTATACCTTCGAGTTTGTGTAAACTTGTAACTTGTCGTCACAAGCGACGGTCATTGAGCTATGATGCACCGTGTAACACTAAGCATCATGTGACAGAGGGCCAATCTGCGACGTTACAGTTCAAAAGTTCTTTGATTTTGTATCTCTGTAACAAGTGCCAATAAATTTAGCGGTTAAAATGTTGTTTGTTTGTTTTTTGACATGAATACGCCTATAAGTTTTGTCCAGCACTAGGGTGCCATTCCAGAAAGACAACTGGCATAGCCTATTTTCAGGAACGTTTTGTCGCGCCTATAATTTCTAAACTACAAGACAATTAACTAAACTGCGATCAACAGACGAAGGATCAGTGTATCCAACATGACCTCGAGTTTGCCACTGTAAATCAACAGTTAGCACATGTGAGCGTGAAACTAGTAGGCCCGAATTCAAATCCTGGTTGGGAGAAGTTACCTAGTTCATGTTTTTTCAGAGATTTTCCTTCAACCAATCGAAGTAGAATTGCTGGGTAACTTTCTGCGTTTCAATTGGTTAAGGGAAAACCTCGAAAAAAAAACCTTAACCAGATAACTCTCCCCAACCAGAATTTGAACATGGACCCGCTCATTTCACAATCGGGCATGCTAACAGTTACTCTAGAGCAGTAGACGTAGTTTGGGGTCAGCGTAATAGTCCATTATGATAGTTGCAGAACTAGGGTTCGCCGTCCATTTCAGGATGATGATGATGATGATGATGATAATAATAATAATAATAATAATAATAATAATAATACTTACAAATGGCTTTTAAGGAACCCGCAGGTTCATTGTCGCCCTTACATAAGACCGCCATCGGTCCCTATCCTGTGCAATATTAATCCAATCTCTATCATCATATCCCACCTCCTTCAAATCCATTTTAATATTATCCTCCCATCTACGTCTCGGTCTCCCCAAAGGTCTTTTTCCCTCCGGCCTCCCAACTAACACTACGAGGCTTATTGTATGGTTTCGTAACAAGCTGTTTTTTTACGGTGATGGGTTGTCAGCCCTTCGCCCAACCCCCAAGCTGGAGGAACACCCCTTATCGGCTGTCCACGACTGCTTATTCAATATATTCGCAGCCACCCTCCATATCTGGAGGCCGTCTCCTCTATCCGCAACCTGAGGACGCGCCATGCCGTAGTGATAGGGACCCACAATACATGGAATAATAATAATAATAATAATAATAATAATAATAATAATAATAATAATAATAATGATATGGTGTTATTAGCAGAAGAGAAGATGATACTAAGGGATATGCTACTGGAGTTAAATGACATCTGTGAATAGTATGAGTTGAGGATAAATGCAAACAAGACGAAGACCATGGTCACAGGACGAAAAGGAAAGAAGGTAAACTTGTGAATTCTAAATGAGGTAGAAGAGCAAAAGGACAGCCTCAAATATTTGGGGTGTAGCCTACTATAAGTAGTAGGCCTTCCTGCTGCCAGGAAGTCAAAAGGGGAATAGTAATGGCAAAAGAAGCTTTTAATAGAAAAAGAAGCATCTTCTGCGAATCTCTGGAGAAATAACTAAGAGACTGAAGTGCTTTGTGTGGAGTGTAGCATTGTATGGAACAGAAGCATGGACATTACGACGAAGTGAAGAGACGCGAATAGAAGCATTTGAAATGTGGACATGAAGAAGGATGGAACGTATGAAATGGACAGACAGAGTAAGGAACGAAGCTGAGTTAGAAAGAGTGTGTGAAGAAAGAATTATGCTGAAACTGATCAGGAGGAGCAAAAGGAATTGGTTGGCTCACTGGCTGAGAAGAAACTGTCTACTGAAGAATGCACTAGAAGTAATGGTGAACGGGAGAAGAGTTCGGGGTAAAGGAAGATATCAGATGATAGACGATATTAAGATCCTGTATATGGATCATGTGTGGAGACTAAGAGGAAGGCAGAAAATAGGAAAGACTTTGAGTGTTGGTTTTGCAGTGAAAGACCTGCCCTTGGGCAGAACACTATGAATGAAGGAATTAATAATAATAATAATAATAATAATAATAATAATAATAATAATAATAATAATAATAATAAATTGATAGAAATTGAAGAATTATAGGCCTACTACTTTTAGCTGCTCAGTTCGACAATTTCCTGGCAGTAGACAATGCTAGCTACTACTCAGAGTAGCCTACGAACTGACAAATTCTTTCTAATTCTGGACAGACTATAGTTTTTAGGAAACATGGGCTACCACTGTTTCACAACGGCGGATAAGTGAAACTGAATAAATATATTTAACGCCTTTCCAAATGCAAATATGTACATCACTAAACTTATTTTAAGCACGTATACTCCTGAATCTATGCAATCCGGACCATAAAAGTAGAATTGTTCTTTCTTTTATTCCGTGGAATAAGAGCGGAATATCGTTGTTATGGTTACTAATGCAGTTATATTACCTGTGGTGTGCACGAGCCGTCCGTCTGACCTCACGCTAATTATAGCCTTTCTAGGAAGCATGCGGTTATATTATAAATCATTCACATCACATTTTCATCAACACAAATGCATCCAGCTCTCACCACGTAGGGCGATGAACTTATTCAAGGGACATACTCCATGTTTTACTTTCCTCGCAATCTGAGAACCGTGCCTACAATCACGTCTGGATTGCATTGTTGTTCTTAAATCTTTCACCTTGAATATGTATTCGTTTACTGATCAATAGATATTAAGTTACTTTATCCTGTCTAAAATTTGAAGAGACGGTTTGACAAATACGAGAGAAATTAATATTAAAATGTGAAATGGTATTTGTATCGATTACCTCAGTGCATGTATCACTCCGTTTGGTATATTTATTTACACTTATCTTCCTACCATCTTGAATCGTAACCACAACGCAACACACAAAATAACTATTATGTATATTAATACTGATATTAATTAAATTTCACTAGATTTCAATAAATCAGAAATCTAGAAGAATTTGAATTTTTATAATTTGCACTACCGACAACTGTCACTGCTGCCAACATAAGTTAGAATATCACTATAAGTAAGTATTTATCAGTACCGACATTCGAAAAGAAGTTAGAAAAAGAAAATTCAACCTGCAAACTAGAAAATCACCATAATCCACTAGCATTTTAATAATGGGGGGGGGGGAATAGTTAGGTTTCATCCTTGAGATATTAAGTAAGCTGATCCAGACTATACGCAATGGCATTTTCTAAACTACGAACGCTCACTACCACCAGCAACTAATGACCACTTACCATGGGGTCCAATTTCTGTTTGACTCGCGCCCGACTCTGCACCGGTCGCAAGCCCAGAAATGAGAAAATGGGAGGAAGAAACCGAGATTATTATGAAAGAGGGGAGGTTTAGATGAAGTGGAGAGTGTTGGTGGAATGATAGAGGGAAACGGGAGTGCTCCAGAAAAGCTTTCTGCAACGTCTGCTTTGTCCACAACAAATTCCTTCACGACCTAGCCGGAGATCGAACCAGGGCAACCTAAATAGAAGGCCAGCGTGCTTGTACTTGAGCTCATCTGGATATGATTACTGAAGCAACTGGTGAAATGAGGCGACTTGAAAGCTAATACCACGTCTAGTCTATACAGTCACGAAGCTTGAGTTGTGAGGTTGCTGCGAACAATAGACTGTGCCGGTACTATTTCGCATTGTCTGTAATGAAGCGATAGTAGCGATCCTAGTGGTTAGCAACTATCTATGGATGCATATTCCCTACGTTTTGAGCTTCGTGACTGTATATATTAGACTGTGGTAATACCCTTCAAAACCTGCCCCATACACAATCTTTGTCCACTGTACACTTCATTTAATTTCTCGGGATTTCAATCCGGGTCTCCGGAGTGGAGAGCCGACGCTCCCGCTGTTCGGTTAGCGGTGTGCCTCTATATCAATATAAAATGACATTTTTTCTGTCTGGTATTGTTTCGTCAAAATATTGGAATATTTTAGATATTCGCGCCCCAGGCAAGCTGTCCCCTCAGTCTCCTCTCCGAGCGACAGTTCGGTGGTTACGCATGTTGGAACAAAACAAAAAAATCGATGCTGACATGAAGGATCATGTAGCAGACAGTCCTAGTGGGATTTACAGTATGGAGGCATGACGTTTATCAGTAGCAGCTCTGTAACCTCACGTCGTACTGAACGAACATCTGTGGACATTTTTGGGAGAAAAAATGTTGTACCACAACTTTCTTCAGAATACTTCGGGTTATCCTGTCTTTACACCATTGCTCCATTATTTTACGAAGATTGGTAATTAACCCTCCAGTACTCGCGCGCACTGCTTGTTATTAGGGGAGACTGTTGTACATTTAAACACTTTTCACATTTTATTTATTTTTTTTTAATTTTAGGAAATGAAATTTTTTAAATGAAAAAATGCTTGAAATAATTATTGAAGATTCCTTTACAACTGCCTGTATGTATTTTCCTGTTTTACAGATCTATTAAGGATGGAAAAAATAAAATGAAGGGATATGTAATGTGTTCAAAGGTACAACAGGTTCATGTACCTTGGAACATACTCTCTAGTAAGTTGGAACACATGGAATATAGGTGGGAATATAGCTGTAAAAACTGACAACCATATTTAAAATGTATTTGCCATCATAAACCAGAGCAGGCTTCTCTGATTGAGATTTTATTTCCTGGAGGAGCAATAACTGCTTCAACAGCTTTCTTCAAGACATCCGGATCAATTGGGGACCTCTTTAATTCCAGACTTACTTCGTGACATGACCTTAAAATAAAAGAAAAACAAAAACCGATAGTATCGTGTAATTTGGAACATGTTCCATGATATAAGATGTTTTGTGTTCAAAGATACAAGAGGGTGCAAGTTTAAACAAATATGGCTCCCTAAACTAGAGATTCAAATAAATCATGGAAATTAAAATATGTTATTACTCACCAGATGATAGAGAACACACTGTACTTGAAAGATATTAACAAATACAATCTGGTTTTGTGTTAGAAAACATACATCAATGAACGAAATGTTTACTTTTGGTACTAAAAAAACTTATTTTGTCCACGGAACTCAACACTTTGCAATAAATCAAACTGAAACTACGACCAGAGCTACCTTGCGGCTTTCTCTACAGTCTACTTCAGTTTGAGTCCTCTAGGTAGCAGCAAAAATTAAAAAAAAAAAAAAATGTTCAAAGGTACACTATGCTAAAGGTACAACAGTCTCCCCTACATCACATCTCCGCTTTCAATTCTAACGCGTCAAATTTTCAGTACCTTCCTGTTATAGTTTAGCTCTCATGTCTGAAGTGTTTGGATGTAATTATGACTTTTTTCTGTGTAGCAATATATGAGTCGTTGAGAGCAGAAGTGGTGTAAGTAAAAAATGGGTAATGAGGTTTAAAGTAAACATTCTGTAAAATACAGAGCAATGTATCAATTAATATTCAATTTATTTAAACTATTAGTAGTCAGTGAATAGCACGAAAGACATATTAATTGCTACTTTGCGCTGTATTTTACAGAACTTTTACTTTAATCCTCATTACCTAATTTTAACTTACACCGTTTCTGCCCTCAATGGCTCATACATTGTGTCTTTAGAGTGGATTACAAAATAATGTAATCCGCGCGAGTGCTAGTACAACACATTTTTTGCTTCAAATACTAGCCAATTAAAGAAATGACACTTCTGAATAGTTCATTCCCTATTTGTAATATTTTTTTTTACCCTTAAAACAAAATAAGCTTATTAAAGGTATTTTACTATCAACTTCAAATTAGTGTAACTGTGAAAATATTGAGATTAGGACACTTGTTTATATGACATTTTTTGCTCAGAATTTCTTCGGAAATAAGCTCCGTAAAGGCTGGTTCACAATAAACCGGGAACGGAAACGACAACGAGAACGAGAACGGAAATAATGTTAAAATAAATGTATTTAAATATGAGGATTCACAATTAACTATTGTGAACGTTCACATTTAAATACATTTATTTTAACATTATTTCCGTTCTCGTTCTCGTTGCCGTTTCCGTTCCCGGTTTATTGTGAACCAGCCTTTAGTGACAGTAAATTCTCGTGAATTACCCTGTATATAAACAATGTATAAACATCTTCCTGTGTCCAAAGCTATGTCACTTTAATTTTCCTTCTCCACTCTTCTCCATTTTTCTACTCTCCTTCTTCTAGTCCATTTTCCCTCAATGATCTCGAACATCTATCCATGTGGTTTTCGACCAACCTTTTTTCTTTCTTCCAGGGGAAATCCAGGCTAACACTTTCCTAGGTAATATCTGTTCTGGTATTCTTCTAATGTGACCATACCATTCTAGATGTCAATATTTAACAAAATCTAATATAGAATTTGGAAACTTAATTTCTTGCCTGATTACAATATTTCTAATTCTTTCCAATTTTGAATGCTTAGCTGATCATCTTAAATAATCCATTTCTGTTTATAATAATTTTAACTGATTATTTCGATTCACATAATAACAATTTTATTTATTTATTTACTAATATTTAATGTGCTGTACAACAGCCAGGGGCCAATAATAGTTCAGCACATGACAATATCATTACAAGAACATTAATAATGATAGAAATTACTCGTATAATAAAAGTAGGCCTACATAGTAATAATGTATGTATGTATGTATGTATGTATGTATGTATGTATGTATGTATGTATGTATGTATGTATGTATGTATGTATATATGTATGTATGTATTAAACACTACAATTGGTTATACACCCGGTGGCAGTGTTATATAATATACAATAATAACATTACATTAAATGTTAATAAAATTTACAATAATACATAATAATAATTATTTATTTATTTTATTTATTTACTTATATTTAATGTGCTGTACAACAGCCAGTGGCCAATTACAGTTCAGCACAATGAATATAACAAAAACATTAGCAATGATATAAATTGCAATAACAGTACAATGGAATAATTAAAATAATGGCAATTAAATAAAATAATAATTTCAAATGAAATAATGGATTCATATAAATGAAGAATGGAATCATATAAATAGTATTACAGAGATATACAAGATGACGAGAATATATAATACATATCTAAACAAAAGCCATAAATTAATAACAACTGACATAAAAGTCAAAAAGTATATACTACACATTAAATGGATCCAAGTTTAATCCGTGCATATTTTATACATCTACAGACCGGAGAGAGAGATTTACTGTAGAATTTCTATTATAAAAAAAATTATGAAATCTTAAACCCTTGGCAGGAATAAGAAGACTCATATTGGTTATGAATGATTCACAATCAATATCACTCTTAATGGCTTTACAAAAAAATAAATAATCAAGATCTTGACGTCTGGTAAATAAACTAGAGCAATTAAAAAATTTGCAGTTAATCTCATATTTATAATCAGAATTAGGTAAAAAAAAAATAATAATATTAAAATGGATTTGAGGGAGGTGGGATATGATGGTAGAGACTGAATTAATCTTGCTCAGGATAGGGACCAATGGCGGGCTTATATGAGGGCGGCAATGAACCTCCGGGTTCCTTAGAAGCCATAAGTATAATAATAATAATAATAATAATAATAATAATAATAATAATAATAATAATAATAATAATAATAATAACAATAACAATAATAATAACAATAACAACAACAATAATAATAATAATAATAATAATAATAATAATAGACCATTCATTTAATAGTTAAAAATCTACGCATTGTGTTAAGCTTCAATACTGTGAAATGCATTGTGGATCTCGGTATATTACTATTTCTCGCTTTCGGATCTTCTCCAAATTCTAATAAGTATCACAGCGCTAGTCTATCGAAGAAGACCATAAATATCTGAATTCGGAAACGAAGAAGTAGAAAAAGAGGAGGATTTTTCTAACTTTCGTAACCTAACTTTTTCAACAGTCCACGCCTCATTATATATTAAATTATGAACTCTGTGAGGAAGCGACCTGTACGGCGGAGCTATATGAAAATATCAAATCATCCAGCAGGAGACAGGTGGGGGGGGGCATCAGATCTGTGTCGATTGTGAGAGTCGACAGGATCCTTCGACCTGTAGGAAGCGTGATGTCCTTAAGCTGTGGGAGAAGAAGTTGGTCAGTTGGCTGGTCAGCACAAGCTGATGTGTAAGCCGCATGGACAGACAGACAGACAGGCGGACAGGCGGGCGGTGTTGGTGACGGAGCTAAATGGACCAGGGATGCTGGAGAGGATTTTACCCCGCGCTCTCCGCTCCAACAGCAATCGAGTCAATTGGTCAGAAGGAAAGAGCTGTGATGCACTGAACTGCCTAATCTCATATCCATTCCAATTATGGTCATTGAAACTCAAGGCAATTTATTTGTATCGTAATTGTGCTGTAAGGGAGAAGTCACAGGAGGTTTGCATTGTCCTAGTTCACTACATATTTTAATACCTCACATTGGTGAAGGAAAAGTGTCGTCGCAATTATAGTCTTAACCAGTGGGACAAGAAGTTCAGCGAAGCTTTCACAACAGTAACAGGCATCTTCTGCCTAGCAGTTTTATCGTTCTAGCCGGGAAAAAAATTTAAATACGGCCGAGGGCAAAAAAATTTTGTCATAGCTTCTTTCGGGGAGAAAGTAAAGCTCAGACTCCCGTGTCATAGATTTATGGCAAGTACTGCATATTGTCGAGATCTGAACCCAATCGAGAATGTTTGGAAACTGGTGAAAAGGTAATAGCTAAGCAGGTTATTACAACCAAAATCAACTAACTGGAAGCCTAATTCAAGACTGGTACCATAATACAGTAGAACGTTTGTAAGTTGAACACTGTAGTACTAAGAATATGCGTTCAACTTAAGGAGGTGTCCAAGATATATGGTTAAGAAAATTATAAAATAAATAATAATACAGTTTACTGGTATAAAAATTTTAATTAACTGAAACTGAAGGACCCTTATATAAATATTTAATGACAATACTTCTAATACAACGATAGTAATTTATTTATTTATTTATTTAATTACTAATATTTAATGTGCTGTACAACAGCCAGGGGCCAATAACAGTTCAACACATGACAATTCATTACAAAACATTAACAATTATATAAATTACAATAAAAGTACATTGAAATAATTATTTAAAATAATGATAATTGAAAATGAAAGGATGGAATCATATAAATGAATATAATACAAATGATACAGAAAATGACGAGAATAATACAGCATTATATTATACATATTTAAACAAAAGACATCAATTAATAACTGACATAAAACTTCAAAAAGTAGGCCTATACACTACACATTAAATGGGTCCAAGTTCAATCCATACAAATTTGCATATTTTATACATCTGCAGGCCGTAGAGAGAGATTTAGAATTTCTGTTATAAAAAATTTTATGAAATCTTAAACCCTTAGCAGGAATCCTACGAAGACTGATATTTCTTAAGAAGAATTCACAATCAATATCACCCTTAATGACTTTACAAGGAAGAAATAATCAAGATCTTGATGTCTGGCAAATAAACTACAGCAATTAAAATATTTGCAGTTAATCTCATAATTATAATCATCGGAATTAGGTAAAATCTAAAAGAACACAAGGAAATAAATTTTCTTTGAATATTCTCTAATTTATCTGAGTCAGTGGAAGTAATGGAGTTCCATACAACAGATGCGTATTCAAACTTGGTTCTAACCAATGTATAGTATAAAATTAATAGACACATAGGAGTAGAAAAAGAATAAGTTATAGATCTAATTAGTTCAAGCATTCTCAATGAATGGGTATAAATATATTGCACATGATCATGGAAATATAATTTAGAATCAAGTAAGACACCAAAATCTCTAATACAATCTTTCCTTGTAATTCTGACATTATTAAGAGAATAACTAAATTTTAGGGAAGTAATAATAATAATAATAATAATAATAATAATAATAATTATAATAATAATATAGGCCTAATAAAATATAATATAATATAATATAATATAATATAATATAATATAATATAACATAATATAATATAATATAATATAACATAATATAATATAATATAATATAATTTATTATTATTATTATTATTATTATTATTATTATTATTATTATTATTATTATTATATGTACTATAATTCAGGAAGTAGTACAGTTCTGCATTGAGAGTACGCCTATGCCACACAGAGTTGAGGGAGTTATTCAAAAGGAGGATCTAGAAAATATTAAAAATGTGACGCGGACATGAATTTGTAGAAGTCTGCATTTTATTCTGTGCTTACCCCTCTCCTTTTGTCAAACTTATACACCACTTTGTGTACAGGAGAGAGATTAATTTCATCATTCACAAGACATCTTACAAATGCGGGGATCCCTGATCATGGGATCGAAATGATGCAGGGAATCCGCAAAGATATCTCAGAACAAACACATGACAACAGACGAAAATAATTTCTTCCATCGCCCAAACCGGGAATTGAACCTCGGACCATTTTGTTGGGACGCGCCTCCGCAGCGGACATAAAAGAGAAAACTATGAGCTCAAAATAAATTGAAGAAAGTTTAAGATCCACTGTATGTTTATTGAAAAACAGCAACTCTGAAGATTTTGTCATCTACATTTGTTAAGATGAAGTGAACTTTAAGTCCCCTTAGAGATACTGCATGACAAATCCTCAATAGATACACGGTAGGTCTACACAGTTTCTGTCTACCTGACAATGAGATCAAACACCTTAAGGCTCGTGTGCTATCCTTCATTTCGCAACCCGTTTTTTTGTACAAGCGCTTCCGGTTCCCGTCACAAGAGATATTTATTTTACTACCCTCAATCATTTTTTTATACTTTGACAATTATAGGACTTGTTTAAAGCTTCTTTGTTGCGTCTTCATTTCTCATTTGATTCGTTACAACCATTAATCTCCTTAAGAATTTCATTTCCGCTGTCTGCTGAGGTTTTTCCCTCACCTCCATCACCATCAGTGTTAATGTCCTATTGCCGCACGTCACCAGGCAACCAAATAAACACCACACTGACAAACGAAGCACAATCTACCATAACAGTCAACTGCTATTAAACTGTTCACCGCAATTAAATTTTACCGCGAATCTGATTCAAGTTCCTGAGCCAAGGTCTCTCATCCTGTGAGGCGAGCTCTGGTGGGTCTTGTAATTACCGCAAGAATGGAACTAATAACAAAATGCACCGTATCCTGAAATCAGCTACTTGGATTTCAAAACTTATTTAAACATAACTAGAACAGCTATATGCACGGGATAACAAGCATTTTTTTTTATTTATCTCAAATTTTCTCCACATTACTACCGCTCATCTCTTTGTCATTTGTAGCCAAATTTTGAATCATCTGCATCTTCTACGTTATCACTAGGGACCGCATTTTTATGTAATATCAAGGTGTGAAATATTTACATATTTCTGTAAGAAAAATAAGCTCAATATGTACCAAAATATGTAAAATCATGAAAATTTAATATCAATGTCTGGCAGGTATAGGATAGGTAAAACTCTCAGTTGTGATTTCATAGAGCACCCAACTTTTTTACCGCACACTTGACACATTACTATTTTTCCATCTGTAGTGAAAGCTTCGTCCATCGCAATCCATGATTTTATTTTTGTCGTTAGGGTTGAAGATACAGGGCCATTTTAGTTAGTTAAAAGCAGTAGATAAACTCACTTGCACTTTATACTGTAAGTACTAAAACTAGAGAACTCAGTGAAATGAATGACACAACAGTATTCCAAGCACTGTTTCGCTTTACTGGATTGGGAGAAAATAAGAGAAGATGTGGGACACATGCATTTTAGCTGCTCCCTGTAAGAAACAAAGTACCTACTAAAACCTCAAACTATAGGCATTTACAAACTGTTGTTTGAAAAGTAATATTCCTGTCTCATTCAGAAGGGTAGGATTATTTCAGCCGAGAACCATACTTTCTAATTGTTCGGAAAATTTCATTTCCGTATAGGTCTACTAAATTTAAAGTAAAGAGGTCAAGCAATATTGTGGAAAGTTATTTATTTTAATCTTTCAACATCTTTCCAGTTTATTCCTTTACTCCAGCTTCTTTTCAAAAACCGGCTACTTTATTGCGGATCATGTCAGACATGACACGGGTTTTCCGAGGGTGGTTAAGGTTGCAAATTGCATGAGAACGACTTGTTAAGACGTGTGCAGAACAATTATTATAGTTCGAGGCAAATCATGTCGTTCTCGTCCCACTTCATCACATGAAGACAACGCTACTTTCTGAGTGATTTTTACAATACAAGGTAGTTGTATGAGAAAGATTGCCTTTGGTTCACTCATATTTACAGTGGGCGGTATGGGGTAAGTGCCTCTATTACATCCTGAAACTAAGGACGTTATGTTTAGTCCCGAAATATATCTTTTTTGGGTAGGTAAAAAGGCCTTTTAAATCTGTGTACAGTATTTCAAATTGTAAACTTCCCCTGCAGAAGTTTTTTTTTTTTATTTTCCTTTTAGAGAAGTAAAAATGAATAAACCGCCTAAATATGTAGGTTTGTGTAATACCAAGCTATAATATGTAATGTGGGGTAAATATGTAAAATATGTAGTATCAAAATTTAATATATTAACGGTAATTACAAGATTCGCAAAGATTTGTTATTTATATATGGCTAGGTTGAAAGGAATACCTATAATATGTAATTACAAAAAAATCCGGTCCCTAGTTTTCACCATATTATATCTTTTCAAAATTTTGAGCACCGCCTATTTTTATATAGGCTATTTGCTTTCTGACACTCATGGGGTACAGACGTCTTTGACCTTCTAACATAACTCCTCCGCATTGTCCCCACACATATTTGTTTTACTTGATTGTTTAACGGCGTTGTATCAACTGCTAGGTTATTTACTGTCGATGGAATTGGTGATAGTGAGATGGTATTTAGCAAGATAAGGCCGAGGATTCACCATAGATTACCTAGCATTCGCCTTACGGTTGGGGAAACCTCGGAAAAAGCTCAACCAGGTAATCAGCTCAAGCGCGAATCGAACCCACGTCCGAGAGTAACTCCGGATCAGCAGGTAAACGCGATACCATCTGAGCTACGCCTCTGGCTCCATACCTCTATTAGTTGTGTAAAAACGCACAGGGATTAAACTAAAAGTGTCTATCATTTGTGATTTATTTGAAATACCTATTTGCTGCTTAAATAATACCTGGATTTAATACGTAACTTGAGCATTAAAACTTATGTATACATTAAAAAATTAAGGATCTTGTGTATTAAACATCTTTATTACTATATGACATGTAGGCCATTAAACTATTACAGATTCCTGAATTTTTGTAATGCAAGATATTCGTTATATTTTTTCTGCAACTTTGGCGTATCTTTGTATTATTATTAATATTATTATTATGATTATTATTATTATTATTATTATTATTATTATTATTACTATAATTATTCAAACCTCAAGAAATATTTTAAAGTTGCCTTACATTGATAAGAAGTAAGTTTATAGGAATATAGTAATGCAGTTTTATTCATAAAAGAATGAGGTTATTCCAATACAGAATAAACCAATTTTTGAGAATATGCTACACTGTCGAGTTGATAATCTGCTGCCACCTCGCAACTTGCTTCACAATGCAAGTTCCATATTCTGAATTTTGTCTAATTTCCTAACCTTCTTGCAAAATCATCGCACGATTCACTTCGTCTTCTACCGATATCCAACTACCACAACGTTAACTTCATGTGCCACGCATGAATTACATTTTAAATTTTTTTACAAGCTTCTACAATAACAACAAATTGCAGAGTCCGTATGTCAATCCAGTTAGAGTTATGAATCTTCTAAGTGCGCTGAAAAAATCTCTATTACATTCATAACAACATTGAATAAAGTTATTTCGTATTTGTAAAAGCAAAATCATTACATTCTGGTATTAATTGAAAAATAACGTTAATTGATTCAAGAATAGCTTCAATTGTTGTTTCTTTACACTTGCCATTACAACAATATAGTGAAATAATTGAAACAGGATTGCCTGTAAAAATAAATCCCATACAATTATGAACATAACTATATATTTAGGCCTATTTTCTATAAAGTTACTTAATAATTTCAGAGAACTTTAAAATTTTTCTTTTGAGTAACACTATATTATTATTATTATTATTATTATTATTATTAGGCCTATTATTATTATTATTATTATTATTATTATTATTATTATTATTATTATTATTATTATTTTAACAAAAATTGTATCCAATAAAGTCCACACCTGTGGAGTAACGGTCAGCGCGACTGGCCGCGAAACCAGGTGGCTTGGGTTCGATTCCCGGTCGGGGCAACTCACCTGGTTGAGGTTTTCCCTGGGTTTTCGCTCAACCCAATATGAGCAAATGCTGGGTAACTTTCGGTGCTGGACCCCGGACTCATTTCACCGGCATTATCACCTCCAACTCATTCAGACGCTAAATAACCTAAGATGTTGATAAAGCATCGCAAAATAACCTACTAAAAAAACTATCAAATCAAAAAATTAACACTTTCCATAGAGCTTTGACATACAATATTGTACTCGTTGGCCCGTATTGGGACGATAGAGTGAAACATGTCTTACTTGAAACACAGAAACAAAATGAAGCACCTCATTACACAAAATAAAATTATATTATACCCATTCATTTGGTTCATAGTCCATTTTATGTTATTGGAATAAGTGAAATAGTTTTTTTTTTTTTTTTGTCCAAACTGTGAATGGAGTCGCAAAACTGTGCCTGATTATTAAAAATGTACTCTTACAGTCAATTTTAAACAACATAACTTTTTCTTCGGTGGTAAAGATGGAGTCATTTCCAATCCACTGTCGTAAAAATGTGATTTCACTTTTTTTTGGCACAACTTAACAAAAATCAAAATGTATTAAAAAAAAAGTGTTAACACCAGAAGCACCAGAATAAGACAGACTGCACAGCGACCTCAGAAAAATTCACAGCTCGTACCCGCACATGCAAGATCACAGTCTCTATCAGGGAACATGCCCGAAAACTTCGCGATTTTCAACAATGCGACTTTTTCGCACTTCAATCACCTCAATAGAAAGTTCAATCACTTCATACCCTTCTATCTGCATGTCATTTCTGCGATCAGTGGAAATTCCAAAATACATAGGCCTACAGTTCCAATCAGTGTCCTTGAGAGGATAAAGCCTCTGAAGAACGGCTCGCTGTACAAAGAAAAATGGAATTCTCTGTTAGCCATTTTATCCAAAACAACAAAAGACTGAAGGGGTAAAGACCGCAGATTGGGTCGTTTTCTGCAATGCATAAAAGAATAAAAATTATAAGATATATTGAAATTTCTAAATATATTTATTAGTGTTATGGGGTTTAATCGATTAATCAGATTTCTGTTGTAAGATTAATTGACCAAAAATATTTAATCGAATAATCGAGTCGATTAAAATTAATCGGTTATAGCTTATATTATTATTCTGTTAATACAAACTCATACTAAAAATCCCGACAATATTTATCTCTCGGAAATTGCTTACTTAAAAGCACAATAGTACTGTTATTTTCAACTGTAAACCAGATATCGTAGGGAAAATCTTTGCACAAACACTTCAGAAACAGATGGAGATATGAGGACAGTGACCTAGTCTACTATTGAAAGTTGAAACACAATACGAAATCTTTATTAAGTTTATGGTTTTCCAAGAAAATTCCATCTTGTTGTCAGCTCATCTTCCTAGCATATGAAATGCATATTTTTCTGGTATTCGGCCCTCTCATCCCTTATAAAATAGCCATGTCTCCACTGTGTGTAAGTGAGAGCGTAACTACAGTCTTCTTTTCTAAACTCTGGTAATTCGATTACAATAGGGGCCAGTCTTCTGTTTCGACCGCTGTACTTTTGCAGTTTCTGTACTGAGTTTGTATATGAAGGTTGTGTGTTTAGTTTGATAAAGAAACATAATCATTTTTCTGTGGTTTGTGAAAAGTGTAAACTCCATTATGTCATATGAGAATTTGAGAGGTAACTTGGTGAAACGTTTGGATTTAAATAGAACGATCGTGGAGAAGTGCTTGCTTGACGATGATAATAGGGGAAAATAATTACACTGTAAGTTCACAGGGCTAACGGCTTCGAAGCTAGGTACCTGGTTCTAATGAAGTGCACTGGATGCAATTTAAAACATGGGGGCATGAGATAGTTACTCTGGCTGCCATAAAAATTCACTTCAATTAAATCCCCAAGGTAAAAAAAAAATGTAGTGCTTGACAGAAAAAACGTTTCTTCGTACGGTATTTAGTAATACAGGAAACATTGTTACTAAACGTAGAGCGGCACTTAATTCAAAGCATGTGAATGCATTCACATGTTTAAAATCATGGATGAAGCAATATTAACTAGGTGAGTCTTCATACTTTTTGTTACCGGTATTTATGTTTGTCTCAAAAATTCCCGGAGAAATTGACACCATAAATTATAAGCCTCATAATAAATATGTTAGTAAGTAATTAAAATAGTTGTTTTGTAATATAACGGTACAATATATGCAAATATACAACATTTAATACTTATGCTTATCAACAAACACAAGCTAAATTTAACGATAATTGTGTATTACAGTTATTAAAACATTTTTTCAACTCGATCAAAACTCGATTAATCTATTGATTAATCGATTAAATTCAAATAGTTAATCGATTAAATATTTTGATCGATCAACAGCACTAATGTTTGTATAAAACACAATAAATATAGAAAAATACATATTAATTATGATTTAGGTTTTTTTTTTAAATTCTTAGTGTTCAATTTAAGATGGGCACCAGTTTAATGCAATGGCAAAAATTTCATGACAAAACTTTTTTTTCCATGAGGATTTCTAGCCATTACTAAATCCGTATCGTTAGTACACGACATGATGCCTTTAAACACGCAGCAACGGAGCGGGACCAACATATATGATATATTTAATTGTTGAATAGAGCCCAATTTCTTCGCTGGTTTTCGAGCCAAGAACCAAAATTACATCCCTAACCCTTTGATGTTGACAGCACATCCCCACGGCACAGTTTTTCCAATGAGGCAGTACAGGAAAACATCGATATAACTGAGGGGTGAGTTAAGAGAGGGGATGAAAGGATGAAGGGAGGAAGAAGATACAACCGCGGTAACCCCTGCTTCGTTGCGGTGGTGAAGGTTGTTTTAGAGAGGGGGTGTTGTTTTTGTCTGTCGTATATGGGCGTGGGTGTTGATCTCCAATGGGTCAACCGACAGCCACCCAGCCCTGCGGCCTCCCAGACATGTATCTGCTGTTTGCTCCCCTTTCACAGTTTCTTCATTTCTTTAATGTTGAGACACTTCTCTCACAGATTACGAACATAGTAGGGAATGAGAGAGAGAGAGAGAGAGAGAGAGGGAGAGAGGGAGAGAGAAATCTTGGTTGCTTCTATTCTTCTGGACAAACGAGCTCATGGAACGGTATGTCACGTCCGAAGCGTCAGGTGATATCAGATGAAATAACAAAGACAAAGCGTTCCCATGGAGACTGCACCTGCTCCGCCAATTAATGGCTTTATTGCCCATTATTTAATAATCTCGATGTAGGATCGAGAATGCCTGAACTTCAATACGCCAGCTCCATTCAGGTAACATTACCAAAACTAGCCTGTGAAACAGGTGTTTAAACTAGGTCTTAATAAACAGAAAATATGCAAGAAACGTTGGTCATTCTCAAAATGGAAAATTTATCTATTCTGGTTGAGGTCTAGTAGAAAGAAAGTAATAGAAGCAAGACGAAAATGAGGAATGAGCAAAGAAAGGAAATAAATTATTATTATTATTATTATTATTATTATTATTATTATTATTATTATTATTATTATTATTATTATTATTATTATTATTGTATTCGACATATAATGGAGAAAAATTGCGAGTATAAGGGTACAGTGCATCAGTTATTCATAGATTTCAAAAAGGCATATGCCTCGGTTAAGAGAGAAGTTTTATATGATATTCTTATTGAATTTGGTATTCCCAAGAAACTAGTTCGACTAATTAAAATGTGTCTCAGTCAAACGTATAGCAGAGTTCGTATAGGTCAGTTTGTCAGATGCGTTTCCAATTCACTGTGGGCTAAAGCAAGGAGATGCACTATCACCTTTACTTCTTAACTTTGCTCTAGAGTATGCCATTAGGAAAGACCAGGATAACAGAGGGGGTTTGGAATTGAACGGGTTACATCAGCTGCTTGTCTATGCGGATGACGTGAATATGTTAGGAGAAAATCCACAAACGATTAGGAAAAACATGGGAATTTTACTGGGAGCAAGTAAAGAATAGGTTTGGAAGTAAATCCCGAAAAGACAAAGTATATGATTATGTCTCGTGACGAGAATATTGTACGAAAAGGAAATATAAAAATTGGAAATTTAGCCTATCTTTTGTAGAGGTGGAGAAGTTCAAATATCTTAGAGCAACAGTAACAAATATAAATGAAACTCGGGAGGAAATTAAACACAGAATAAATATGGGAAATACCTGTTATTATTCGGTTCAGAAACTTTTATCATCCAGTTTGCTGTCAAAAAATTTGAAAGTTAGAATTTATAAAACAGTTGTATTACCGGTTGTTCTCTATGGTTGTGAAACTTGGATTCTCACTTTGAGAGAGGAACATAGGTTGCGGGTGTTTGAGAATAAGGTGCTTAGGAAAATATTTGGGGCTAAGAGGGATGAAGTTACAGGAGAATGGAGAAAGTTACACAGCACAGAACTGCACGCATTGTATTCTTGAAATGACATAATTAGGAACATTAAATCCAGACGTTTGAGATGGGCAGGGCATGTAGCACGTATGGGCGAATCTAGAAATGCATATAGATTGTTAGTTGGGAGGCCGGAGGGAAAAAGACCTTTAGGGAGACCGAGACGTAGGTGGGAGGATAATATTAAAATGGATTTGAGGGAGGTGGGATATGATGATAGAGAATGGATTAATCTTGCTCAGGATAGGGACCAATGGCGGGCTTATGTGAGGGCGGCAATGAACCTCCGGGTTCCTTAAAAGCCAGTACGGAAGTATTATTATTATTATTATTATTATTATTATTATTATTATTATTATTATTATTATTATTATTATTATTATTGTATGTATGGTTCTGAAACTTGGACACTGCTTTGAGAGAGGAACAGAGGTTAAGAGTGCTTGAGAATAAGACGCTTAGGAAAATATTTGTAGCTAAGAGAGATGAAGTTACAGCAAGGGCGCCCGCAGGATTCAATCTCAGTGGTAACAAGATGGTTAGAAAATTAGAGGAAACAGATGGACGAGGAGAGAGAAAATTGAACATAAAATAGCCAGTTCTAAAATACAAATTACCCTGCGCACGCATTGATAGTTTGAAGCCACAAAGAAAAATAAAAAAAAAAACCTCGTAAAAAAATAAAAATCTCAGTGGTAGCAATGTTTGCAATTGCAATCCACTTCTTATAAAGTCACCCAGAGAGACATCTATTGCGTTTATTATTAGGGGTCTACGCAGAAGAAATAATCAACCAATCAGATATGGATGCCTTGAGACACACTGTGTGCAATCTCCTTCTAAAACAGATGATACTCCATTCAACGTTGAACATAATGTGTGCGATGTAGTGACGTGCACTTGTGAATGCTACTAGTTTAATCATTCAGCAGACAGGATTGCGGTACGAAGAAGAATTTTTAGGCAGTAATGTGGTCAAACTGTGGTTGCCATCGTTTCAGAACTCGGTGTCTTATTACTGTGCCAGTAGCTGCAATCCTACTGCGCGCAATAAAAGCGCTCCTTGTGGTCACACAGTAGCTATGAAAATTATAGAAATAAACTCGACCTCCCACAACAATAGCACATTCCACATTTTAGGTCCTCGACTATAAATTTTGAAGGTAATGGACTGTCGTTAGACTGCAATTCATGCAGGACACCACACGAATTGCACGGGTCTTGTGGCTGATTTCTGTTATTTCAAACGCTGAGGATTCTTTCGTTACATGTGAAACGTTTCGTAAATTGTAATGGCGTTTGTGGGTACGTGCGCTTTCAGCTCTGGCGGCAATAATGACAACGTGTGTGCCCGTAAAATAAGCTTTCTACCATCGCATATTCTCATGCTTCTATGAGAGTAGCTTTAATCTGAAATTCCAAACCTTGTCAACAGGCTGCTTTACTTTGTTGAGACAATCAGGCTACTTTATTGTAGTGACTATTTCGCTCATGCAATCAGTGATCAATCCCTTCAGTTTTAACCAATTACGATCATCTATCACTGTAATATTGTCGAAATAATATTGTAGCACCTGATTTGTAATTGTATGCATATTGTCACACCTGATTTGCAATTGTTTCTGGTAAGAACGGGTTATATTCGGAAGGCGATAACAGCTCATCGTGAAACCCTATGTACAAATTAACGACAAACATCACAACCTCATTGTAAACAACGAAACAACATTCTCGCCATCAATACTTTTAAAGGATATCAAGCGAAACAGGAGAGAAGTAAGTCAAGAATGCCCTCTATCGGCTACCCTGTTGAACATCTACTTGGAGGTTTTGGTGAAGAACTGTTTTCAGAACATGGGAGGAGCGACAGTAGGAGAAAGAAGAATAAAGTGCATAAGATTTGCTGATGATATGGCGTTGTTAGCAGAAGAGGAGATGATATTAAAGAATATGTTACTGGAACTAAATGACAGCTGTGAGGATTATGGAATGAAGATAAATGCAAAGTAAGACAAAGACCATGGTCATAGGAAGATATTATGTTAAATGTTATGTTTTATTTAACGACGCTCGAAACTGCAGAGGTTATATAAGCGTCGCCGGATGTGCCGGAATTTTGTCCCGCAGGAGTTCTTTTACATGCCAGTAAATCTACTGACATGAGCCTGTCGCATTTAAGCACACTTATATGCCATCGACCTGGCCAGGGATCGAACCCGCAATCTTGGGCATAGAAGGCCAGCGCTATACCAACTTGCCAACCAGGTCGACTCATAGGAAGAAAAGTAAAGAAGGTAAACTTGCAAATTCTAAATGAGACAGTAGAGCAAGTGGACAGTTTCGAATACTTGGAGGAAGGAAGCTTTTAATAGAAAAAGGAGCATCTTCTGTGGACCTCTGGATAAAGAACTAAAGAAGAGACTAGTGAAGTGCTTTGTGTGGAGTGTGGCATTGTGTGGGGGCAGAAACATGGGCATTATGACGAAGTGAAGAGAAGCGACTAAAAGCATTTGAAATGTGGCTATGGAGAAGGATGGAGCGTGCGAAATGGTTAAGCAGAATAAGAAATGAAGCTGAGTTGGAAAGAGTGGGTGAAGAAAGAATGATGCTGAAACTGATCAGGAAGAGAAAAAGGAATTGGCTGGGTCACTGGTTGAGAAGTAACTGTCTTCTGAAGGATACACTGGAAGGAATGATGAACAGGAGAAGATATCAGATGATAGACGACTTTAAGATATATGGGTCATATGCGGAGACTAAGAGGAAGGCAGAAAATAGGAAAGTTTGGAGAATGGTGGGTTTGCAGTGAAATTCCATAATTGTATATTCAATTAGAAGACATAAGTGTGTACCTACCTCTGATTGAGATTCTGGCTGATATGTAGGTGTATCTATTATGAGGCAGTACATCTCACTTGACGATATGTGTCAGAGGAATAATAATTGTTTGTGTACATCTGAAGTCTGATTAGTGAAATATGTAGCTAATCGGCGATGTATGCATTGGAGGGGGAAAGAAACTGGTCATCCTACCCCATTATCCCCTGGCCTAGTTGTCTCATGAGTGATGCCCATTGGTGTTACTTATAAGGTTCAAACCTGTCTTCGGACAGTTTACTATACAACACGTGTGTACCAAGACCCATATTATAAAATTTCAAACTTTTCTCTTATTTAAAATTACCGTAATATAGGTTAAATAACAACTTAATTGGTGCTTAGATTATTCCGTTGTTCACTTATTCGTCCGTAGTTAAGATTCTTAACACTAGATAGCAAGTGAATGGTGAATAAAAGGAATAAAAATAGGCAACTCAGGAGGAGAAAGATGAAGAATAGAAAGATAAGGACAAGGTGAATAATGTGGACTAGAAAACTTAGAAGAAGAAGAAGAAGAAGAAGAAGAAGGAGTAGAAGAAGAAGAAGAGGAAGAAGAAGAAATATAAGAGAAAAAGTGAAGAATGATGAGAGTTAGGAAGATAAGAAGAAGGATGAAGTGTAGAAAAATAAGAATGAGAAAGATAATTAAGGTGTGGAAAGCGAAGGATATGATAGATGAGGAGGAGAAAGTTATGAGAGGAAGAATAAGGAATAGAAAGCTAAGAAAAAAGTGAAGTATTCTGTGAGAAGAAAAGAAAGTTAAGAACGAGTAGGGCAATAAGAAGGAGGAAGAGGATAAATTTAATAGAAGTACAGTATAAAGCAGTGATGTCAAAGCAAGCGCATTTTTCTGACCTTGACGTCGTGTCCGGGCAGCAAGCGCTAAGTATGGAAAGAGGAAGGGTTGTGTATATGAATAAGCAACCTGTTGGATTAAGAAAACAGTGGTGAACAAACTTCAAACGGAACGTGAAATTTTATGTGGTTATTTTTATATGGCTTCTTTCTGTTTAATATTATCTATATTGTCTGTAAAACAAAAGTACTAACACTGATTTCTTAGTATTGCACTTGTGTTTTAAATCTTAATAACATAATAGAGAGTTAAGAAGGAATATTCACTTAAATTCCATAATAGTATGATATTATACTGTATTAAGTGGATGAAACACATCATTCATAAAGAAAGTGATATTCCAAAGAAAGAGATTGAGTATGACATGACAAGTTGGAATTTATATTGATGGTATCTTCAGCCTTACAAAAGTAGTCCATAACCTAATCAAAACAATATTACAGTACAAAGCAAGTTACCTAGATACTGTATTTGTTTTAAGTGTAACTAATATTACATAACAAAACTCTCATCGCATTATGCTTTTAAGGTGATATTTGTGAGCAACTTCCTATCATCAGGATATTAAATTATTTTCTCGAAATCTGCTGAAGCTATAGAGCTGACATTATTACAACATATGGGCACGTATCTTTTGCTTATGATGTAACAGTAGTTGCTTTGTTAATTCATTTCCTTACAAACAATTTCCATGAGAATATTTTCAAAATTTTCAATACACTATCTTCAGTAATACATATATACGGTATATTAGATTTACGAAAACATTCTGTAAGGCTACTAAATTAATAGGCCTATACCTGAAAATTTCACTTTTCTATACGAAAAGTTGAGAAAATATTTCTTTTAAATAAAAAAAATCAAACTTGTGAAAAATAAGCATTAAAATTAAAACTTACATTCTTATAATGCACTTATACTTCTCAGGCAAATCTAAAAATTAACGTGGATACAGTTTTAATAAGTTCTCTTCCCTTTATCTATTGAATCAGTGCTGGCCATCCCTGAATATAGCTCGACCAAGCGGCATATACCACCTCTTTCGTCTGTCTCTTTCCTTTCCGCTGTAAAGCGCTCAGGCTCTCCTGGGCTCTAAAGCGCGTGCTTGCTCCTGTGGGCATTGACATGCCTGGTATAAGGTAAGGAGTAGAAAATAATATGAAGAAAGAGAAGAAGAATGGTGTATGGAGAAAGAACTAATGTGAAATGACGTTAACTGAGCTGTGGCTGGCCACAGCGTAATATAACTGAATAGGCAAAGCCCTGAACAATGTAGGAGAGTCAGATATGAGCTAGAAGCACAGACTATATTAGATAGTTATGACCCTATCCAGGCAATATTCTGGTCAAAAGAGAGAAACAGAGACTAAAAAAAATTATTCTGCACAGAGATTCGAATCTGAATCCGAACGCGGACAAAGTATTAGCTATCATACCGGCACGTTTGGTTGCCTCCAGTCATGTTCAGTCATTGCAATATCATTAAATATTTATAAGCGAACGGTCACATGTGAATTAAAAGCAAATACCGATTCCAGGAATGACTGCAGCTAAGCAAATAGGCTCAAACGTTCGATACGGATTCCTCCAGCCATTGCGTAACCGCCGCGTCGTCGTCAAGGTCCCTCCCCACAGTCCGCTCCACTCCACGCTACGCGGAGCAGCGCCGAGGACAACGACTCCGGCCAGCAGTGATTTACTGTCAAATTGAGACAAATCGCAACAAAACGCCCCGCGCATGCATGTCAAGCGAATACGTCATGGTCATGGTCCCTTACTGCGGCTTAAGTGATAATTTTCATAGCTACAAATCCGGCGGACCCGAGTTCGAACTTCAGCATATAAATGGAAGTTTATTTTGTGGTTACCAGCCATTCCACTGGACGTTGTTTCACCTGCCCTGTTATAGGTAGAGTGATCAGGAATTTTTTTGACGAAAAGAATAGAGTATATGCCTCGATAAAGGGAAATTAGCGAATACTTCAGTCTTGTTGTTGTTTATTGACATTTCTGACTCTGAGCCAGAGACCGTTTTAGGGTCTTATACGCGCAGGACGCCCTCTCCAGCCATTGTACATAAATAAGAATAAAATACAGGAACACCATTTTATTTTTACTTCAATTTTTATTGTACCTGAGTTTTTTAATGTACTTCACTCCCACCCCTTCTTCTAATGAAGTTCCAACTGAACTCTACACACAGATCCAAGACCATATACAGTAAACAGCACTGAGTTAGTGAGTATAGTACGTTTCAGAAATATGTTCGCGTCTTCCAGTGACGAAAGAGCTTTCAATATTGAATCATATTTTCGCACAGGTACTGTCCGTTTGCCTACGTCGCATCCCTATTTCCTCCACCTACTTCTGTTCGCCCCTGTGTAAAAGCAGGGCTGTCTTAGCTCTTTTTTGAAAACATTAATTTCTGTTAGGAATTGGACGTTTACGTAATATTATACAACTGTTTAAAATAACTTAAATAAAAGGGCCTCGTTAAGTAATTAACTGTCACGTGATTTCCTCCTTTCTACGACCCTACGACATAACCACTTGGACAGACAGTAGATAGCATGTCTGAGTAATTTTATCTGTGCGGGTTGGGTAGAAATGAAGATTGAATTTACAGTACGTAAGGTACTCTTTTATAGACTAGGTAAAAAATTATTTCAACATGAGTTACTAGTACGAAGGACGAAACTGGCAATTAGAATTAGATGCAATAGTCTATAGTGCGATAATATGCACAAAAGAACTGAAGCCTGTATCAAAATGAACGGCCACCATTTTCAAAAATGTGTTTAAATATCCATATTATGATTATTTTTCAATTTAACTTCATTCTCTAAATTCGGACGCCAATGCGCTGTAGACAGTATAATATACACTGCATAATGAATACGTTCGCATGGATAACTCAGTTCGTGAGTAAAAACACTTATTCTTAATACAGTACTATATTAAGATTAAACAAAAACCTAATGAAAATCATCGAACTCAAAATCGCGATATTTCCTAGTTTACGTAACTGGATGAACTATTTTTCTTCCCTCCTATATCTAGTAGAGTGATTTGTTTGTGTTTTACGCCAGTATAATCGAACTACAGTTGTGGAAGGGGGTAGCAATATGTGTTTCCGGTTTTCTAAAGGTATAGCCAGGTTAATATTAAAAATGTTGGTAAAAATAAAATGATGTCCTTGTATATATACACATATGAGACTATTTCTGGCATAAGTGCCAGTAGATGTGTGCCTACAATGATTGATTACTTTTATTTCGGTATAGGCCTAATTTGTTAATTTGCGATATTTATAGGGGACTATTTAGTAGGAATATAATATACATAGGCTACGTTTAAGGAATAGTGAACGAGATAGGAGTTCGGGGCAAAAGATATCAGCTGATAGACAAAGTTAAGATATATGTATCATATGGGGAGATTAAGAGGAAAGCAAGAAATTGGAAAGAATGGAAAATGCTGGGTTTGCAGTTAAAGACTTGCTCTTGGGCAGAACACTGTGCATGTATACATACATACATACATACATACATACATACATACACACACACATACATACACACACACATACATACATACATACATACATACATACATACATACATACATACATACATACATACATACATACATACATACATACATACATACATACATACATACATATTTTTGTTAAGATTTTTAAGTTTCCCTTTCCGATGGCAGAAGCGTCTGAATGGTTATGGAGACTTTCATGGGGTAGAGTTACTTTGAGGAGAACTCAATGGAGTGCGCTCCTAGTATAATGGCAGTTGACATTAGACATATACGTCAACATATATGCCTAACTTGGAGTCAGGCCACAAAGGGAAACACTGAAGGAGGAAGATTCGATCCGGTGCTGTGGACTGAATTCGGCGTAGCTCAGTGGTCAGAGCGCTTGGTACGTAGAACCAAGGACCCGGGTTCGATCCCCGGCGCCGGAGCGAATTTTTCTCCTCAAATATTAATGAATAATTTTGTTTTAGAAATATGTTATATGCTTAATTTCCAGTTTATTAAAGCGCTTCACTTAACTACAGTTTATAAATTTCTAGTTTCATAAAAGCACTTTATCTTGTTTTGGTGCATTGTGTACATACTTCTCTTTTCGATGTCATCACTTCTTAAACTACCCGCTTGCGATAAGGGATCAGTGGAGCGGAGAAAAATTCTCTCCGGCACCGGGATTCGAACCCGGATTTTCAGCTCTACATGCTGACGCTCTATCCACTATGTCACACCGGATTCCAATTCCGATGCCAGATTCAATCCTCTCAATTTAAGCTCCACCCAGAATTTGTGCATGGCAGTATCATATGTACTTCGGTACATCGCTATAACTGATTGCGGCCGGGTTCCTAGGAGGAAATGGTGAGAACAAACAACAAGTTACGAACCTGAATCGAATATGACGACGATGATGATTATAATGATACTATACGCGTACCACTCCATTTAACGAATATGTAAGCTGAATATTTGGACATAAAAGTAGGTGTGTCTGAATATAAGCCTTGCTACGAAAGAGAAATCTCCACCATTAAGATTAATTGATTAAAAAGAACTTTAGTGGCTCGCAACACTTCCACAGATTAGTTAGCACCGACGAGGGATCTGCCGCACAGTGAATGGCAGGTCACGAACCCGAGTCTGCGCGGTTGGAGGTCTCCCAGCACTTGGATAAGGTTGAGCGACTCCCATTCTAAATTGCACAAACCAGGAACTTCTTTGCACCTCTGTCTAATGTTCTCACCTCTTGTTAACATAACAGAGTTTCTATATGAGACCGTTCACGATTTTTCGTGATAGGAAAGTTTGCGCATCTCTTTCGCCGCCATATTGCTATTTCCATTTATGACAATAATGGGTTTAATCGACTTTGCATATTTAATTTTCTAACATCATAAAAAGGAGCACTGCACAAAGGAGTGTCCTGTTCCAACCTCAAAGGATCACGACAATGCTGAATTAACGTCCATCCAAACCTTGCCGTGATACGGTGTTCACATGGAGAGTGTTCCAAAATGTCAACTCTTTTCTTAACTCGAGCCTGATTTATTCAACAGAGAACACATCAGGCGAGGGTAAATTCAAAATACCACCGCTTTCAATTTATAGAACAGAAATAACAGGTGATAAAAACAGTTAATACTAATAAAACACATGTCAGAAGTAAAGATCGAAACGCATGAAAAGAAGAAAATACGAAATAAATAAGGAATTAAACGAATAACGGGAGAAAAATAAACAAAAGGCCAGAATCAGGAAAATAAACATTGGTAACATGAGAACAAACAAATTAATTATTACCGACACAAATAAGAGATAAGGAAAAAGTAAAGAATTGAAGATAGAGATGAAGAAGCGGAGAAGGACAACAGAAATAAAGAATTAAAGAAGTAAATAAAAGTATAACAAAATTATGGAGAATAAAGAAACAAAAAAGATTAGAAAATTAACGAAACATACAAACAAAAAAGTAACCTATAACAAATATAAGCAATGGAAGAACAAAATTTGTACAAGAATTAAAAAACACAAAGAACAAATAGACAAACGAGAAGCACTGAAATAAAGAGACACATAAAAAGTGTAATAATATATTGTAAAGGAAAATAAACAAATAAAAATAGAGTAAAATATGTGGAAGGAAAGAAAGAAAGAAAGAAAGAAGAAAAGAAAGAAAATCATCAACAAAGGAACAAACAGGAACTATCATGTAACATAAGTATTCTAGACTTGAATAAAAATAAGGAAGTTAACAAGCAAAAAGAACATACAGAAATAGCCTAAAAATTGGAAAACAAAATAATACAAATGAATAAAAAAATAAGCGTTAAAGACATAGGAAGAAAGAAACAGAATATGATATTTAATGACACTGTATCAGCTACAAGTTATCAAGTGTTGGAATTAATGGCAGCAACACAATATTTAGCGAGATAAGTTCGAGAATTCGACATCAGGTTACCTGTCGTTCGCTTCACAATTGAGGAAAACCTTTAAAAAATGTCTACCATATAAATAGTCCATGGATGATTCGAACCCACAATTAAAAAAATACCAGGAGGCCTATAGCATCAGATCACCCGTGTATATTTGGCTACTACTTTAGTCATGATGGACGAGAAAAAGAATTGAAGTTAGAAATAAAAATAAAGAGAAAGTCCATAGAGAGAGACAGACAGGCAGAGATGACAAAATAAGACTCAAATATGTACAATAAATATATAAATAAAAAGCAAAAAAATTAAGTCATACATGAAAAAATGAATGAATGAATGAATGAATGAATGAATGAATGAATGAATGAATGAATGAATGAATGAATGAAGAAAAGCATTTAAAATAATATTACTCGGGAATCAATTTATTTGGTCATTTACCAAAAGCTTGAAGAATCTGTATGTTGGATCATTATCGAAACCCTGAGTACAAAACGTTGGATCCATTACCGAAAGTTATAGAACAGAATGGGAATGAGGAATCTTTCTATTCGATGTTCGATCTCATATCACAAGTAAGAGTAGGGCCTACATACGAGTATATACCAGGAATGGGAAATATATCTGTTGCATCCGGTACCAAAAATTGAAGAGTGTGATTCCAAAACTTGCTCAGTCCATTTGGCCTTTTTTTTTTTTTTTAGGATTTATACATATATGAAGAGGTGGATTCTGAAGTGTTCTAAGTTATTTTTTTAAATTTTAACCTGTTTTAGTCACGTTTTACCTTATCATTTTCAAGCCCATATTGTAACTGTGTAAGTTTATTCAGCAAACTCTTCTAAGTCTTGACTTAGATCTGTTTGAAGAATGATATGCAGGCAATAGGAGCGTCAATTTTTTTTATCAGTTTTTATTCTTTTTCTCATAATTTGTTATTTTGAATTAGTCCAGTTTGGAATCTACCTCTTCATACAGTATATGATTATCTTTGAGACCTGTATCATTATATTTTAAACTTATTTTCTTCCAAATTAACGCCAATTCTTGTCTAAAAGATTGTACTATTGTGCATGTCACTTGAAAACTCACTCAGTCCGTAGATCAGTAGATAAAAAAACTAGCCCAGTCCTTTCATAAAAATTACTGAATACGTTTTGGGATCACACTCTTCAATTGGAGATATGACTCAAGAATCTAAACCTTGAATCCATTACGAAAAGGCTGGGGAAAAGAATAGAAGTGATAAATTTATCACATTAGATCCGTCAGTAAGAGTTAGGGAATGTAGCAGGGATGAGGAATCTGTCTGTAGGATGTGTTACCGATTGCTGTTGAATATAATATGAATGAGTAATCTATCTGTTGGATCCGTTACCAAAAACTAAGAAATAGAATAGAAATGAGGAATCTGCCCGTTCAATCAAAAGTTGGGGACTTTAACAGGAATGAGAAATGTTGGACCCGTTACCGGAGCTGAAGAAAAGGATAGGAATGAAGAATCTATCTGATCGATCTGTTATCAAAAGCTGAAGAATAATAAAGCAGAAATGAGAAATGTATCTGTTGAAGTCGTTACTAAAAGCTGGAGAATGCAGCAGACTGAGAAATCTATATCTTGGATCCGTTATGAAAAAGCCGTAGAAATTCTGAATAAAATAGGACTGATAAATGTACATATCTTTTGGATCCGTTGCTAAGAGTTAAAATTATAGTAGAGATGAGGAATCTATCTATTGGATGCGTTACCAAATGCTGTTGAACATAATACGAATGAGGAATCTATCTGCTGGATCCGTTACCAAAAGCTAAGAAATAGAATAAGAATGAGGAATCTGTCCGCTCGATCAAAAATTGGGGAATTTAAAAGGAATGAGAAATCTATCTCTGTTGGACCCGTTACCAAAGCTGAAGAACAGGATAGGAATGAAGAATCTATCTGATCGATCTATTACCAAAAATCTGGAGAATAATATAACAGGAATGAGAAATGTATCTGTTGGAGTCGTTACCAAAAGTTGGAGAATGCAATAGACTGAGAATCTTGGATCCGTTATGAAAAAGCCGAAGAAATTCTGAATAAATAGAACTGATAAATGTACATATCCTTTGGATTCGTTGCTAAGAGTTAAAGATTATAGTAGGGATGAGGAATCTATCTGTTGGATCCGTTACCAAATGTAGAACATAATACAGTAAATGGGAAATGTATGTATCAAAATCTGGAGTATACAATAGAAATCCATCTGTTCGATCCGTTAAGAAAAGTTGGAAATTAGAATATAAAACATAGATTTATCTGCTGGATCCGTTGCCAAGAGCTGCAAAATAAAATAGAATTGAGGAATCTGTCCGTGGGTCCGTTACCAAAATCTGTAGAATACGATAGGACTGATATACCTATATATTTGGTCCGTTAACAAAAGCTGAAGAAGAAAATAGGACTGAAAAATGTGTTGGATTCATTACAATAGGCTGGAAAATAAAACAGGACGGGACTGAATAATCTAGGCTATCTGTTGGATCCGTTACCACGAGCTTTCCTAAAGTCTCTTTCCCTTGCCTTATATGACGATGGAGCTAATATTGCTCATAATCACTGGTTGTTTCTGCATCTACAACGGTGCAAAAAATTTTGTAACACGATGAACATCGTGAAAGCGTTAAATCACTCTTAATTCAATCCAGTGCCTGAAATTTTCTGCCGAAAGACTCCGATTCAACTAGGAAATGGAATGAATTTCATTCACTTTATCTGTTGAATATTTCATTCCTCCAATTGCATTATTATAAATTATGGAAGATCTCAGGAGAATATACCATTATTCCACTCTTATCATTAGTGGAATTTTGTATAATAGGAATGTATGAAACGTTAGATAAAGCGACTTAAGGAAATCAACGATTACACCAATTTGTAATCAACGATGCATACAAGATTTATTATTAAGTTATTATCTTCTGCGTATAATGAATTAAATTGTATCAAATGATACCACAATTGCCAATAAGAAGGACACTTATGTTATACAAATTGAGATTTCAAATCCGTTTAAATTAGTCATGTCACTTCACTTTAATATCACAGCCCCGAGACCAGAAGTTGATATACCGGTAGGTAGTCATTATTTTATAGTTACAGTATCCACAGAGTTTTAATACACTATTGTAATCTTAATTATTTATAAATTTAAATTATTTCCATGCTATTATTTTTTTCAAGCAAAGAATTGAAAGTGATTAAATTCATTTTTATAATATGCAGAAAATTTTATCATAATAAACGAAAATTGTAATTTGTTCAATAATAATAATACTTACTTACTTACTTACTTACTTACTTACTTGCTTTTAAGGAACCCGGAGGTTCATTGCCGCCCTCACATAAGCCCGCCATCGGTCCCTATCCTGAGCAAAATTAATCCATTCTCTATCATCATATCCCACCTCCCTCAAATCCATTTTAATATTATCTTCCCACCTACGTCTCGGTCTTCCTAAAGGTCTTTTTCCCTCCGGCCTTCCAACTACTGTGGTTGTGTCAGAGAATCAGTCCCATTCCGAGGCTTATTTGAAGGATTCGTAACAAGCTGTTTTTTTACGGTGAAGGGTTGTTAGCCCTTCGCCCAACCCCCAAGCTGGAGGACCACCCCTCATCGGCTGTCCGCGACTGCTTATTCAATATATTTACAGCTACCCTCCATATCTGGAGGCCGTCTCCTCGATCCTCAACATAATAATAATAATAATAATAATAATAATAATAATAATAATAATAATAATAATAATAATAATAATAATAATATTGTTTATAGACAGGAAAATACAACCGAAAGAAATTACTAGAAGCTTCTACAATTTTTCATTTCTTAACCCATTTTCTTTCAGTAGACTTAGGTTGCATATAAATTATTTCCAGAAAATTTATCTATGTGTTGACTTTGCTATTATTATTATTATTATTATTATTATTATTATTATTATTATTATTATTAATATTATTATTATTATTATTATTATTATTACTCTTATTAATTTTGGTTAATCTCCACTAAGTATGTGTGGGGCTATTAATTTTGTTGAGGACATGATAACGTGGACATGTGT
Source organism: Periplaneta americana (assembly GCF_040183065.1). Classification (NCBI taxonomy): domain Eukaryota; kingdom Metazoa; phylum Arthropoda; class Insecta; order Blattodea; family Blattidae; genus Periplaneta; species Periplaneta americana. The sequence continues at coordinate 42,789,634 of NC_091130.1, forward strand.
ATTGTACAGTAGTGGCAAAAAAAAACCGGACCGACCCTTGTAGCTGATTTCAGAGCCTTGTTCACTCCAGAACCACGATAAACTGGTAACTAAGACTTTCGTGGTTCGAATCCTGCCAGGGAAGGAAACTTTTTTTTTGTTCCTTATTCAAATTTATTCCCAATACTTTTCGATTGCAGCGATATTTTACTGCTTAATTAACTTATTATTCCCAGAACATGAATTTTACCAGCTTATTTTCTAATGACTTTCGAAATGGGCTACGTCAGCAGTCGAAACTACAACAATTTCAATAGATTACTCGCTATCTTGTGAATGCGGGCGAAGCATGCGCAGTGGCTCATTTCGGGTCTTTGATTATTCCGTTGGTCCGGTTTTTTTGCCACTAATTTACAGAGTTGCCAGATTTTCTAGTCAGCAATCCAGGACCTTAACGTGACTACTCATTTGAATTATTAATATGTAATACAAGTAATTTTATTCGTTTTATGTATTTTAAATTAATTAACCTATACGGTGCCTAAACTTTTAATTTTTTTTACACCATAAAATTTCCTTTTAATTATTGTTAGAGTCTGGAAAAATAATGTCATATTGCAGCCTGATCCATGCAGAAAAAATTCATGATACAGTTTTTAAATCCTATCAATACTAAATCAACTTCCAAATCGCAAATGACAACACCACAATATGTGCAGCGTTAAAAAGAAAAAGGTTTTTATATATTTTTACTTTTCAGGCCAGTTATGTGTAGTTGTCGAATTTCACTCGTATTTCATGTATGAGTTTAACTTCCAATTAAACGAAATATCTATTATTTAAAACATTGTCTACTACTACTACTACTACCACCACCACCACCACCACCACCACCACCACCACCACCACCACCACCACCAGTGCCTGTACTACCACCAGTACCACCACCACCACTAGCAGTAGGTTCGTTCCAACAAGCGGTTCATGGATCAGTTCATGTACAGTTCCTGTACCATCTTATGCGCATGCGCTAGTTGAGCATCTGCTATGGGATTGAAACTGGACTGGACGCTGTTGGAACGCTTTCGCGGATCGTTATATAGTAAATCCAGAGATGCTATAACTGTGATCATCTTTGCTAAGAACGGGATGCTTATTATTATTATTATTATTATTATTATTATTATTATTATCGTTTCGCAGCTAATTCTAATTGCAGAAAATAGAATTTCGATCATTTTCTATAAAAAGATTACAAAAAATATGGTTCCTGACTGTTGTTGGAACGAACCTAGTTAGAAACCGTCCATAACTAACGTGAGCATGCGCAGTACAGAAAAAGCATTCCAACACAATCCGAACCAGTCCTGAACCGGAAACATGTACTGCAGTCGGGCGTTCCAACAAACTTTTGGCACGGGTTGGTGGATTGAGGCATGTACGGAAGAGTACGCGAGACGCGCATGCGCATAAGCTCACCAACATCTCCTGGATACTGAAGAAAGACATGATCGACTGTTCACATCAATGAGGTTAAGATGAAAAGTGACAGTGCAGACGAATGATAAAACCAGAGATTTAATTTAAATTTTCGCCAAAAAGAAAGGGAATAGAAATTATTTGGGTATTGAAATAGTTAATTACAATTTCAACATGCAGCTTTGATTAAACGTATAATAAATAATGTACATAAATTAATAATTAAAAAAAACTATTTTTGGATGAGAATCCCCCAGTACACGACATTGAATTATCGGAATTCTTGCCTTCCATATTTGTTGTCATCTTTTGTATGTATGTATGTATGTATGTATGTATGTATGTATGTATGTATGTATGTATGTATGTATGTATGTATGTATGTATGTATGTATGTATGTATGTATTTATTCACACTGCAATGGGTATATACCCGGTGGCAGTGGTAACTAATTACACTCAATAACTTGATCGAAATTCTATTTTCTGCAATTAGAATTGGCTGCGAAACGATAATAATAATAAGCATCCCGTTCTTAGCAAAGATAATCACAGTTATAGCATCTCTGGATTTAGTACATAACGATCCGCGAAAGCGTTCCAACAGCGTCCAGTCAGTTTCAATCCCATAGCTGATGCTCAACTAGCGCATACGCATAAGATGGTCAGGAACCGTACATGAACTGATCCATGAACCGCTTGTTGGAACGAACCTACCACCACAAGCACTACCACTACTACTCCTACGGGAGAACACACTTTGCCAAGTGTGGTTGTAGTTCGTCCATGTAAACATGGCTAAACAAGGAAAATCTGTTTGACATATCTAAGTGACGTTTACGCGCCAGACACCGCAGTAACGAATGTGGGATACTGGTTGGAAAGAATACACTGTACCTCACGTCCTTTGTTTCAACAAGAATTTCCTTGATGTGTGCGGTGGAGCCCGCGGACCAGAGACAAAGATGTCATAGCCGCAGGCACGGCGGCCATATTATGTTAATGAGGGTCTGGACGTGAAATCCGCCATTAACACTACAACCAAGCTTATACAATATTACTACAATAGCAGAAGGGGGGGGGCGTCATATAAGAGAGGAATATAACTATAAAAAGACACAAAAAGGAAACTAGTCAACCAGTTTCACATACAAATTAGTACAGTATAGCCAACAGATTTCTTTTATTCACAAAGTGTAGAGCGTAAGATACTGGACTCTCATTTCAAACAAAGAGGAGCCTTATGGCCTTGGTTCAGCTTTCGCATAAAATATTATGAGAGCTTCACCCGAGACCAAGCTTAAAAACGTACTTTTTTGTTAAGTATATTTTATGCGTTTCGCAACGATTCCATTTCTTAATCACGTTGAGAATAATATTATAATTTAATTAAAATTTGTTTGAAGAAACGTTTTTATTATCCATCTAAATTAATTTATTCTGAATTTAATGTATTTAATATTGAACAAATTTATAAATATACTCTGTTAAAATTGTATCACAAAAACGTAATAAGTTTATATTACAGGTACATAATCATGACACAAGACGAAATAATAATTCAACATTAGTAGAACCTACTGTTAAAAATACACAGATAAATGAAATCGTTTAATATTCACCTGTAAACAGACGAATCATTTACGCCTTCCAATGAGTTTAAAATTTAAGAAAATTAATACATACACACATACATACATACATACATACATACATACATACATACATACATACATACATACATACATACATACATACATACATACATACATACATACATAGGGGAGAGTTGGGTAGTATCGGACATCGGGTAATATCGGACAGTGCGTTTCTTTCATCTACCACCGAATGGTAGTACCTGAATGATATGGTTACGTTTCTGTATGCGATATCACAGAAATGTAACCATGTCATTCAGGTACTATTATCTGGTGGTAGATGAAAGAAACTCACTGTCCGATATTAACCGATGTCCGATACTACCCAACTCTCCCCTACATACATACATACATACATACATACATACATACATACATACATACATACATACATAAGTGTTCTGCCCATGGGCAGGTCTTTCACTGCAAACCAAGCATTCTCTAATCTTTCTGTCTAATCTTTCCTATTTTCTCCCTTCCTCTTTGTCTCTGCATATGATCCATATAGCTTAATGTCGTCTATCATCTGATATCTTCTTCTGCCCCGAACTCTTCTCCCATTCACCATTCTTTCCGGTGCATCCTTCAGCAGGCAGTTTCTTCTCAAAAATATTAATATACTTAAGAAATGGGAAAAAGTAATGAACAAGAAATATATACTGTATGTTCAGTGCATTTGATATTATTGTTTAAATGTTTCTTTATGATGAAGTTTACCCCAATTTACAGAATGGAAATAGTTTCTTTTTCAGAGGAAATAAGGAGGGAAAACGCCACGGGATACAGATCTTATAGTCGACCTGGTTGGCGAGTTGGTATAGCGCTGGCCTTCTATGCCCAAGGTTGCGGGTTCGATCCCGGGCCAGGTCGATGGCATTTAAGTGTGCTTAAATGCGACAGGCTCACGTCAGTAGATTTACTGGCATGTAAAAGAACTCCTGCAGGACAAAATTCCGACACATCCGGCGACGCTGATTTAACCTCTGCAGTTGCGAGCGTCGTTAAATAAACTGTAACATTTACAGACCCTATACGATTTTCCATAAAAATCTTGTCAACTCAAACAAAAGCTGAAATGAAGCTCCTGTTTATGTGGGGATAATGAAATAGACTAAAACCAGCGCCAATTCCGCAACGCCAGCCCAAATTATGACGCCTTACACCACGCGGACACGGCACGGTACAAATAAATTTATAGGCACTCAAACTTCAATGACGTTGGCCAGGTTTGAACCTGCAATGCCCCAAATTAATCTACTCTTACCACCGAAGTCGAACAACATAAGCACAACAATATGAAACGAGAGTTCTGTTTGTACATACTAAGAGGGTAGAAGGGAGAAACCAGTACGGAGAGCACCGATATGCCTCTTTTCTTTCATGAACCGAGGGCTGAGATGAAATATAAAGCGACTCGGGGAAGGAGCAAGACGAAACGAAAGTGAAAATATCGCGTTTGACTCGGAGAAACATACTTAGAAACAGAAATACGGTCACAATTGAGGAAGGCAGCTAGAAGCAAGCATGCTTGTGTTTTATGACAAAAAAAGAGAGATGCCATGCACGCGTACTACGGAGTGTGATCCGAAGAGAAAAGAAGTGGGATTTCTGTTCTTATATTTGATTAAAACGCCAAATAAAAACATATCCGTCTCTACTACGTGATAAAAGAAAGTTTACTGCTAAGCAGATGAAGCAAGAAAAAGCTGCATTCCTTTGCAAATGAACATGGTTACGGACGATTGTCTCTTTTTTGTCCGCTAAAAAAAAATGTACTAAATCCGAAGCTTTTGTCCACTACTTACAAACGGCACGAAAACCTTAGTATTAATGTATTCTATTGTTATTCTTTTTATCAGGAATTAGAAATATTGGTCAGACATTCTCTAACAAAAATTACGCGTCTTTTGTCATGAAACAAAAAGATGTCAAATTGCCACGCTCACTTACCTGTTACTATGTGGTACCTTTATTTGGCTTACTTTTAACTATTATATGATATTTTCCTATATAGACTAGGCCTACTAGTTCATTCCTAGAACAGATGCAACAATAAGTAGGCCTACTGTATTTTAATCGGTTATTTGACGTTGCTGATCGCGAAGGTTCATTTAACAAGATGAGTCCGATAATTTGTTATGTGATTACCTGAAATAAAGTTTAAATTTGGCAAAACCTACAAAAAAGTGACAGTGTATTTGACGAAATCCTATGACTGCGTGTAACGCCTATACAGGAATAATTACGGTAATGGTACTAGGATAAATAAGTAGCTATAGTATGACAACTTCAAGTGAAACCCCGTAAAACACGCCAACTTCTGGAAACTCTCTCTTCCCTTCTTCTCTCTCTCCCTCGCTCCTCGTCATTCAGCCACCAATCACCACGTAAATATCTGAGGGGGTGTGTGTGGGCATCGCGACCAATAGAAGAACCACTCTCCAGTATTACCACAATAACGGATTCTTCATATCTGCCTCGACTGTCGGCTGGGAAGATTCCATTATGCTAGCATTGCAGGCAGCTAGTCAACCTTTTAATGCTTTTGTTAGCAGGTTTGACAAACTGTGAGTGGACCTGCAAGTATATAGTGCATAGTGCTCTCTCCCTTCCCCCCCGTGCTTTCTCACATGCTCCTCCCCAAGACAGCCAGCGCTCACGTAGTAACTCGGTCAGGGTTTCAGTTCGATTTGTCAATCTATACAATTCGCTATAATATTTAATTGTATTTTTATTTAACAACATTATTACTATAGGCATACTCAAAGCATTTTCTTTGACTATTGAATGATCTCTTTTTTTAGTTGGTTATTTAACGCTGTATCAACTACTAGGTTATTTAGCGTCGATGAGATGGGTGATAGCGAGATGGTATTTGGCGAGATGAAACTGAGGATTCGCCATAGATCACCTGGCATTCCCCATACGGTTGGGAAAAATCTCGGAAAAAACCCAACCAGGTAATCAGCCCAAGCAGGGATCGAACCCGCACCCGAGCGCAACTTCAGACCGGTAGGCAAGCGCCTTAACCTACTGAGCCACGGCGGTGGCTTTGAATGATCTCAAATAACTGAATAACATTCTTTTCTTAAAATACAGGATCCCTTTTAGGTGTATGTTGTTGAACTACCGTTATTTTAATTTCAACTGACTTGATGACTCAGTAACCTTTGTTTTCCAGGTTTCTGGACTAATAAGGTAAAGAGTGAGGGCAATAGAGCTGTATTACGAAAACCATAACATGCAGCAGCAACTGCTCGTTTTAATATGAAGAATTTGGCATACGACTGGCGAAGAAGGTATTATAAAATTCGAGACAAAGAGCAGCGTGCACGATGCCAAAATATCAAGAAGATGGGCTTCAGCAATAACAAAAGAAAAGGCTGCCGAAGTACGAGAATCACTATCGCGAAGCCCTCAGAAATCTAGTAAGCATCTATCAGGGGAACTCAATATTAGTGACAAGTGTTCGAAGGTTGCTGGAAAAGATGAAAATGAAACCATTCATACCTCGTTTATTACAGTCCTTACATGATGGAGCTTCAGATAGGAGGGTAGAATTTTGTGAAATATTTCTAGCCAAAATTACCTTACGTATGGATGAAAACGAAGCCATTCATACTTCGTTTGCTCCAGTCCATACATGATAAAGTTTCAGACAGGAAAGTAGAATTTTGTGAAAGATTTTTGGCCAAATTACCTTACGTAAGGATGAATATGAAGCCATTGATACTTCGTTTGTACATTATGGAGCTTCTGGCAGGAGGGTAGAATTTTGTGAAAGATTTCCGACCAAATTACCTTACCTAAGGATGAAAATGAAGTCATTCATAATTCGTTTGTTCCAATCCATACATGATGAAGTTTCACACAGGAGAGTAGAATTTTGTGAAAGATTTTTGGCCAAATTACCTTACGTAAGGATGAAAATGAAGCCATTCATACTTCGTTTGCTACAATCCATACATGATGAAGTCTCAGACAGGAGAGTAGAATTTTGTGAAAGATTTTTGGCCAAAATATCTTACATAAAGATGATAATGAAGCCATTCATACTTCGTTTGTCCATTATGGAGCTTCAGACAGGACAGTAGAATTTTGTGAAAGATTTTTGGCCAAATTACCTTACGTAAGGATGAATATGAAGCCATTCATACATACTTCGTTTATTATAGTCCATACACGATGGAGCTTCAGACAGGAGGGTAAAATTTTGTGAAAGATTTCTGGCCAAAGTATATAAGGCTGAAAATGAAGCCATTCGTACTTCCTTTGTTACAGTCCATACCATGATGGAGCTTCAGACAGGAGGATAGAATTTTGTGAAAGATGTTTGGACAACTTACGTAAGGATGAAAATGAAGCCATTCATACTTGGTTTGTTACAGTCCATATATGAAGGAGCTTCAGACAGGACGGTAGAATTTTGTGAAAGATTTTTGACCAAATTACGTATGGATGAAAATGAAGAGAATTTTGTGAAAGATTTTTGGCCAAATTACGTAAGGATGAAAATGAAACCATTCATACTTAGTTTGTTACAGTCCATACATGATGGAGCTTCAGACAGAAGGGTAAAATTCTGTGAAATATTTTTGGGCCAATTACCTTACGTAAGGATGAAAATGAAGCCATTCGTACTTCGTTTGTTACAGTCCATACCATGATGGAGCTTCAGACAGGAGGGTAGATATTTTATGAAAGATTTTTGGCCAAATTACCTTACGTAAGGATGAAAATGAATTCATTTATATTTCGTTTGTTACAGTCCATACATGATGGAGCTTCAGGCAGGAGGATAGAACTTTGTGAAAGATGTTTGGACAAATTACGTAAGGATGAAAGTGAAGCCATTCATACTTCGTTCGTTGCAGTCCATACATGATGGAGCTTCAGGCAGGAGAGTAGAATTTTGTGAGTCTTCTGGCCAAATTGCGTAAGAACAACAATAAAATTACGCAACAATGATTCTCACAGTTCGGTAGGCTTTTCTTATGTTGTGGAATGATGTAAGGGAACTGTAAAATCCCAAGAAGATCCTAAGGAAACTTAACACTGCAGACTCTGGTGGATTTATTGTGTCTTACCGCCCTTCTGCTGGGAATTATTTTAAAGTCCGAACGGTCGCGCTTTTGTAGATATCATGAATCAAATTTGCAGTACCGTTTTTAAATTCAGCCTGCACGTCTTAAAGTTCAGGTGGAGTCCTATTACAATGTCTACCACACGAAAGCGTTCTACGCCTCTTCAGTCTTATGTCATCTGTCACAATATATCACACGAACTGTTTCGGGTGAATACTATTCTAACGATAATGGGTATAGAAATGGAGAGTGACGATGAAATGATAGATGGAAACGGGAGAACCCCGGGTAACACTCTGAGAAACCTTGGCTTTGTTCACCACAAATAGAACTCCGCCTTCAGCGGGATTCGAACTCGGGTCCGCAATCCTTCTAAGTCAGTGCTCCGCCAACCGAGCTATGAAGGCGGCTTGTAAGTCATTTTTTACGTGAACTAACTTTCCAAATGAGTTTCAAGTTAATTTTAAATCATTAATAACCAGAGTTATGGATAAACTACTGCAAAGAATTACAGCTTATGGGGCCAAGTAGACTGCACAAAAACTGCCATCTATAGCAAATCGAATGAGCTTGGAGTCCCTAATTCCATTTGTGACGTGTGCTCGCCTGACAATTTCAGTATATCTGTGAGAACGATATCTAATCGTATCTTAAGATGGCTATTAACAATTTTGTTCGCTTTCGGTTTGCTACGCAGAGTAACTGAAGAGCTCCATATTGCTACATTATTAATGGAAGGAGACATTTTCTTAAGTTGAGTAACAGGTTTGCTGCAGTGGCGAGATGTTTGCCCCACAGACATAGTGAAAGAGGGGGATTAAAATCCCAGGAATGCCGCTCAAAGCCGATTATGAATATAATTACAACGAAAACGGCAATTATGAAAATTAGACATCGCTCCTGATACAAGATGCTCGTGCACGTCTGATGCCTGCTTTGACAACTACATCGTAATTTACTGTAATTCACTCTCAGAGTGGCCGATCTTTAGCTGATTGTGACTCACTGGAAAGTCAGGAGTCTTATCCTCGATATATTAAAGAAATCACAGAAAAAAATGCAATAACAATTAGATATGACGGAGTTAGAAGCAAAGGAGTATAAGTGCTCTTAAGCTGTTTGTGAGAAAATGTGGTTGAAAGTATTTAAGATTTCGTAAATTCCGTCAAATTTTTATTTCAATTTTAGTGTGTGATGTGGTTAAAAGATGTATCCCTTTGCCACTAAAATGTTAAATGTCTTAGCTTGGCTTGAATGCACTTAACTCATGTACTTGTACCCCCTTGCTTCTGACCCTCCTCATATGAGTTCCACCTCTGTAGAGTATGATAAAGATTTCGATAGAATAAATATGAAACGATATGATATAATATAATATATTTGTTGTTAAGTATTACTTCCCGTGAAATAGTACTTTACACGATAGAGTAAATATAATAAAACTATGGCAAATATTAGAATGGGTTATCCCACACATACCATTAGCGTGATTTAAAATTAATCTCATATATCCATATTGACACTGAAAGTATCAGATATAAAGGCAGACCAATGTCAAGATGCATGGACGATCTCCTTATAAAGAGGAACAGTTCAAGAGGCCTAAACCTTATTATGCATGACATTGAACTATCAGGACAAAATGCGGAATTGCGACAAGGTAGTAGTTTATCACTCACATTTCTTTTTAATATTCACATTTATGATATTTTAATTGACCAGCCTCATGGGCTAGTGGTCAGAGCTTCTTACTACAGTTCATGAGGTCCCGGGTTCGATTCCTGGTTAGAACACAGGAATTTTTCCTTAAAGGGGAATGTTACTATGTTCGTCTTGAAATTAGGTTAGGCTTAGGTTTAAGACCTTTCCTGACAGTTCATAATCATTGTATCATATCATCGGGGCAGCGTAACTCCGCCTTCCAGGCGCCCCAACCTCAGAAGTGGGTTACAAATAAGCCATTTCCACGAGAGAACAGAAATGTCAAATGATAAACTGATGGCATTGGAGGGAAGGGATGATATTTTAATTAAGAATAAGCTTTCAGTAAATCCAGGAAAAACAGGATGCATGGATTGAAAAAGGTATTCAGTGAAGCAGTACAGCTATTGGGGGCATGGAGATAATATTCACGTGTCTCCTTATTTGTTCATTTATTTCCCTTGTTCTTGTATTCTCCTTGCCTTCCGCATATCCTTATATTCCCATTGTTCTAATTTTCTCACTCTTGTTCTCCTTGTCTTCAGCATAACCTTGTATTCCCATTTTTCTCTTTGTCTTTACCTTGGTCTCTTTCTCTTCCCATTGTTCTCCTTATCTTCCCCAGGTGGCCCGCGTTCGATTCCCGGTCGGGGCAAGTTACCTGGTTGAGGTTTTTTCCGGGGTTTTTCTCAACCCAATATGAGCAAATGCTGGGTAACTTTCGGTGCTGGACCCCGGACTCATTTCACCGGCATTATCACCTTCATCTCATTCAGACGCTAAATAACCTAAGATGTTGATAAAGCGTCGTAAAATAACCTACTAGAATAAAAAAAATCCTTATCTTCCGCTTATCATTCTATTTCCCAGTTTTCCCATTGTTCTCATTGTTTTCCGCTTGTTTTCACTTCCTCCCCTTGTTTTCAGTGTATTCTTCTTGTTCTCTTTATATTGTCTTTATAAAATTAAAATTAAATTAAACTACAGTTTATTTAACGACGCTCACAACTGTAGAGCTTATATCAGCGTGGCCGGTGTGCCGGAATTTTGTCCCGCAGGAGTTCTTTAAATGACAGTAAATCTACTGACATGAGCCTGTCGCATTTAAACACACTTAAATGCCATCGACCTAGGCCGGGATCGAACCCGCAACCTCGAGCACAGAAGGCCAGCGCTATACCGACTACGCTACCTAGGCCGACTTGTTTTTGTATTTCTATTGTTCTTCTTGTCTTCCTCTTCTTGTTTTCATTGTTCTTGTATTCCTTTTCACTCCTTGTCTTAAGCATATCCTTGTATTTCCATTGTTCTCCTCTTGTATTTCGCATATACTTGTATTCCCATTGTTCTCATTTTTCCCCTTGCTCTCCCTGTCTACCGCATGCCCTTGTATTCCCATTCTTCTCTTTGTATTTACCGTCTTCCCCTTGTTCTGAATGTAGGCTACTTTTCTTGTTCTCTTTGTATTGCCCTTGTATTTCTACTGTTCTTCCTGTCTTCCCCTTTTTTCCATTTATTTACCTTGTTCCTGTATTCCTCTTGTTCTCTTGTCTTTCTTGTATCCTTCTATTCTCATGTTCTTCCCCTTGTTCTCCTTGTGTTCTGCATACCCTTGCAATCTCATTATTCTCTTTATCTTTACTTTGGTCTCTTTGTCTTCTCTTTGTTCGCCTTGTCTTCCACTTATCCTTGTTTCCTATTGATCTTTTATTCTTATTTTCTCTGCGTATTCCCCTTGATGTCTGATTAGTGTAATATGGTACTAGACAGCAATAAAGAAGGGAAGGAACTGGTCACCATAACCCATTATCTCCTGGCATAGTTGCCTCATGAATGATGTATTTGTATCACTTATGAGGTTCAAACCTTCTTTCGGATTGTTGACTAAACAACAACAACAATTACTTTTTTTATCTTTGTCTTTCTCTTGTTCTTGTATTTCCATTTTTCTCCTTGTCTTCAGTTTATCTTTGTATTACCTTTGTTCTCCTTGTCTTCATCTTGTTGTCTTTCTCTTACCCTGGCTGGCGACACATTCAGCGTGCTGTTCGTGAACAACCCTTTCTATGTGAAGATATGAATCATACTAAAGTATCTATCTGTTGACAGGTAACCGCACCAATACCTACAGATCGATCAAAAAGTCTCTCCGCAGCTCTATTAGTACTTATAATCTTAGAATACATCCCTGTAGAAAGTTCGCACTTCCTCATTCATTCCGGTTTGACAACTTCACATCTCCAGTCCATCACATGCATGTGGCCAGTGCTGCCACTTGAATTCCCTACCAAATACACTTGAATTCTCTGCCTAGTGGATTCTCGGCTACACAAGCACTGCGGAGAGACTTCTCGATCTCACTGTAGTCCTACGTAATGTTATTCAGTATAATAAAGCTAAGCATCTGTGAATTTTTTAAATTAATTTTGATAAAAATAGTTCCAATTCGTTCTTTGTACTGGTAAATGCCTTTCGAGTTGATACTGAACACGGAGTAATGGACAAGAGAAGCTGTAACCAGCTTCCGAGTTGGAACTGCAGATCTGATGTGGAAGTTCCCCTTTGACTACGTCGGGACGCTGGACGCCAAGACGCTTGCGTGAGGGCAGGGACTCGCAGTTTTGACCTGACGGACGGACGGACGAGTGAATTTTTCCCCGGTGCCCGGCGACACAACATATCGATCCCAACTCGCACTTGTCACTTCTCGCGGTGACGACGCAGCCCGCCGGTTTGTTACAATCCGACTGCCTTTTGTTTACCTGCGAGTCTTCACTTTTGTTCGAGTGCCGTTGTAATTTCACGTCACTTGGACAAGGTGATGATCAATCATGCCTTCGCATCAGCTTCATTATATACTAGTTCCAGATATAACAGGAGTTTCATATTAGACCAGTAGCCTTACTGAGAGACTTGCCTCAACTATAGTGAGACTTACTTAAGCTAACGAAATAATGAGGCCCGAGTTGCATATGGAAATCACGTGATATCATTTTAAAGTATGTCTATGGCAGTTCTATTGCTGAACTCTAGCGTCAGACCAGAAATACGCCACAGAGTGTACATAACTTCTTCGAAATCACAAATTGCAACATTGTAAACCATTGTATTAACGTACAAAAATTCTAGCACTCTCCTGCTCATGGTAGAATTCAACGGATAAAATTACATAGTTAAATTACAATAATAGCATCTTAAAAAATAATATTCACTAATAATAAAGTGCTTACATAAATGTTTATATTTAAAACTGTGAGTGAAACAGATGAGGATATTTCTTTATTACTTTTTTATGCATCAATTCTTGGATTCTAGGTCTAGGATTCAATACAATACAAAACGTACATGGATAAATTACAATAAATATCATCTTAAAGCTTTAAAGCCTTTCGTTTCTACCTGCATAGGCCTATATGTAAATATACATATATGTATATATATATATATATATATATATATATATATATATATATACAGTATAAGTAAGTATATTCAGGGTGTATCCAACTTTTATGATCAAAATTATATAGATGGCAGAGGACTCTAAACTGAGCATTTAGACGTAAGCAACCAGTGTGGAAATGCATATTATTTAGAAGTTATAAGGTCTTGAACAAGTAATAAGTTTGAAGAACATATTTGCATGCTGCTTTAATTTTTTACACACATAAACAACTATCATCTCATATAAACTGTTCGAAGTAGTGATAACCAGTCTTTTTTTTTATTTTAGTGCGTTATTTTATGACGCTTTATCAAAATCTTTGGTTATTTAGCGTCTGAATGAGATGAAGGTGATAATGCCGGTGAAATGAGTCCGGGGTCCAGCACGAAAGTTACTCAGCATTTGCTCGTATTGGGTTGAGGGAAAACCCCGGAAAAACCTTAACCAGGTAACTTGCCCCGACCGGGAATCGAACCCGGGCCACCTGTTTTCGCGGCCAGACGCGCTGACTGTTACTCTACAGATGTGGACTCACCAGTCTTAAAACATCCAGAACAATGTATGACATTTTGCTCCACTCTCTTATATCCCTGGTGTCTGTTTTACAATGAGGCAGGCAGGTAAGAATATGCTGCCCAGGTAATCATGCATATGAATTGGGCAGTGTTCTCTTGCTAACAACAAGATATTTAATATTATAGATATATTAATTTGTCCTACAGAATTTATCTATAACATTGACACTTAATATTTTAGGAGAAAAATTCGCTCCGGCGCCGGGGATCGAACCCGGGTCCTTGGTTCTACGTACCAAGCGCTCTGACCACTGAGCTACGCCGAATTCAATCCACAGCACCTGACCGAACCTTCCTCCTTCGATGTTTCCCTTTGTGGCCTGACTCCAAGTTAGGCATATATATGTTGACGTGTAGCTCAGTGGTCAGAGCGCTTGGTACGTAGAACCAAGAACCCGGGTTCAATCCCCGGCGCCGGAGCGAATTTTTCTCCTAAAATATTAAGTGTCAATATAACAGAAAAATTCTGTAGGACAAATTAATATATCTACAATATTCTCTCAGCTAGTTGTGCATAACTGCGGATTCCCGGCCAACAAGTCACTCAGCTGAGTGCGCTCCTAGTATAATGGCAGTTGACATTGGATATACACGTCAACATATATGCCTAACTTGGAGTCAGGCCACAAAGGGAAACATTGAAGAAGGAGGGTTCAGTCGGGTGCTGTGGATTGAATTCTGCGTAGCTCAGTGGTCAGAGCGCTTGGCACATATAACCAAGGACCCGAGTTCGATCCCCGGCGCCGGAGCGAATTTTTCTCCTAAAATATTAAGATATTTAATGTTTTATTTCCAAAACAACATACATCTCATAGCAACAACTTAGAGCTCAGAGCATTTGTTGAAAGTGGCGACCACCTGTCTCAATACATGCATTACAACGACGAATGAAATTTTGTAAGCAATAACAAATAACAAATATCATCATGGAAGTGCCAGGGAGTTGTTTGTTAAAAAAATTAAAGCAGCTTACAGAAACGTCCCTCAAATACACTTTCATATATCCATTTCCGACCATTGGTTTCTTATGTCAAAATTCTCAGTTTTGTCCTCAAAGGTTGGAAACAACATGTATAAGGCCGGGATTACGATGAACGTTCGTTTCGTTACGGTGAAGTTCGTTCAAGTTTGACAAATACAAGCTGCGTGTATTTGATTACGGTTAACGTTAAAATGAATGAACGCATGACGGCTCTGATTCGACATTGCCAAGGTCTAGCTTCCACAAACGCAAAGAAACGTAAGTTGAACGTCATCCAATCACGAGTCAGAAGCGTGGCGACACTCTTCATTTATTTTCACCTCTTCTTTCGTCGTAGATGGAGTCATATTGCTACTGAAATATTAAATAAAATCATATTAATTAAAAATTACATAATACGAGGAATGATCTTTGATTGAATATTTCAGATCAGATGAATATATCGTCGTTGTTCCTACAATAACTCCTATGTGCAAAATATGAAAATTTTCAGTAGGAACAAAAAACACGTTTATTCTTCTATGGCAGTAGTGCATAGAACATTGTGAATTCTTACATCTTCTAAAGAAAGAAATATAATTACATATAGGAGATTATTTGTTTGCAAAAATATGAAAATCGATAAATATGTCACATAGGAGTTATTGCCGGAACAACGACGATATTTTCCTCTATATGGCATAAAACTTATTTTTGTTTAAAATTAAACATTATAGGCAGCAAACATGAAAGCATTCATGACACTTATTTCAACAATATTGTACTTCGTTGCTCTCTGTAGCGTATTGGTAAAGTGAAAGGTGGTAGTGTAATTGGACCCAGGTTCGAACTTGCGGTTAGCTTTTGATTTCTTTTTGATCATTTATTTACATTATTTTAGATATGTTATTTTATTTTAACCCGAAATAAAGGGGCTTTTACTACGTAAATAACTTGTAATTCGCACTAGTCCAGCCATTTAGAATTATAGGGTGCTATGCATAGACATTTTGCTAGCCCGCGCTACGAGCATGCTAAACTAGCCCCGGCTAGCGACTGATTACTTGTTCAGGATTCATATCATATCATATCATATCATATCATATCATATCATATCATATCATATCATATCACATCATATCATATCATAACATATCATATCATATCATATCATATCATATATCATGTCTCGTGTCGTATCGTGTCGTATCGTATCGTATCATATCACATATCATATCACATCATATATCATATCATCATATCATATCATATCATATCATATCATATCATATCATATCATATCATATCATATCATATCATATCATATCATATCATATCATATCATATCATATCATATCATATCATATCATATCATATCATATCATATCATATCATATCACATCATATCATATCATAACATATCATATCATATCATATCATATCATATCATATCATATCATATCATATCATATCATATCATATCATATCATATATCATGTCTCGTGTCGTATCGTGTCGTATCGTATCGTATCATATCACATATCATATCACATCATATATCATATCATCATATCATATCATATCATATCATATCATATCATATCATATCATATATCATATCACATTATATCATATCATATCATATCATATCATATCATATCATATCATATCATATCATATCATATCATGTCATATCATATATCGTGTCGTGTCGTGTCGTTCGTGTCGTATCGTATCATATCATATCATATCACATCAAATCATATGTCATATCATATCATAGGCCTACATCTTATCATATCATATCATATCATATCATATCATATCATATCATATCATATCGCTAACACTGATTTATGAATACGAAAAACGTTAGTTCGCTGATCATCCATCGGAAGCCCGTGCTAAGATTGTCTATGAATATGGCCCTAGTTGTATATTATAATTATTATTATTATTATTATTATTATTATTATTATTATTATTATTATTATTTTGCTTTATCATTATCGCCATTCTATATTATTCTGTCGTAACATATTTTTCTAATACCGGTACTTTATTTGTGTTGCCTCAAACAAAGTTACCATAAAATTCAATGTTTATCATAAACAGCTGACTGACCGACGTGTGCTCAGTACTCATTGTGGCCTGCAGAGTGTTATAGTAGTCACAAACTTCGATCATAAAACACAACCTCTGAACGTTCGGTAGAAGTTCAACGTACGAACGAAAGCAACGTAACGAAACGCAAACGAACGTCCATCGTAATCCCAGCCTAACGAATAAAAAAATGTACGCTAACGTTTTTAGACTTTAGTTCTTGTGGCAAAATTTTCCACGTTTCTTGGTTCCTGAATTACGGTCTTTTCGGTACCTGAATTTCGCCTTCACCTGTGTACACTAAGTCTACAGTAGGACCGTCGCATTTCAAATCAAAGAACAAACAAACTGTCGTGTTGGAGAATTTGTTTGAAGTTCGTATTTAACACTAATAATGGATGGGAAATTGTGTGCATTTGGGGAGTCGAACGAATGTGCTGGTGATAATAAGTAAACAGTACTCGGAGGCTCGAGATCTTGGGGACGGCGGTGGCGCCGATGACTCACACCTAACTGTGAACCCGGATTACAGAATTTAAATCGATGTCCGATGTCATATACTTCTTCCCCTGTCGCCATCACTTCCCGCTCTCTTTGCCTCTCTCTTCCGCTATGCGTGGGTATTGCCCGTTGTAGGGATTTATGTTAGTTCCATACGGAAACAAAACCTGCGTCTGACGAAGAATTTGGAGTAGTTTACAACCAACCGTATATATTCAGACACACTATCTCTCACGTTTCGACACTATGTACAGGTTCCGTAAGCAAAGACTTTAACGGTTACTCAGATCCACTCTGTTCGATTCATTATGACTAGACGATGATGACGTAACATGTAAATAGTTCCAAAACGTCGGAGATAATGTCTCAGCAAACTGTTGAAAACTCTGAAGCAGGCCTGAACAAGGTTTGAGCTCTCCGAGTCGGCTCACAGCTCATGAGTGGAATGCAGATATTGGCTGCGCTCTGTATAAGAGTGAACGGAAGAAGAGGTGATCTCGTACAAAATTGTACACAAAAGTACTAGTACGTGTGTTCATGAAATGAATTCCCGTTCAGTGTTTACAAAACTATCTTGGACTATTATTAAAGAAATATTTATTTTACAGAAATAATAGAAACTCTATAGGCTAGCTACTTAAATATACAATATAATTTTGTTATATTTTTATTTATCAGTAAATTAAAACGAAGTTTTATGCTGTTGGCAGCTGAAAGGAACCGTACTGATCGTAATGAAACATCAGTTACAGATGTTCGATGCCTGTCTTTATTAAAGTTGATACTAGAATATAGTTGCTTACAAATATAAATGTTGAGCCGAACACAGCAATCATTTTCACAGTCAGCTTGTGTAGTCGTGGATATTATTGCTAATGTTTGGTCTTGCAAAACTCAACCAGTCTAGTAGTATTATTCAAACGGTCTTTAGTCCTTAGGCCACATTGAAGATCAATAAGTTCAAGCTGTAAATCGTATTGCACTGTTTCAACTGGTGTTGAAGGAATTTATTATGATAACTTTAAACTTCTTTCCAATTAAGACAAGATCTTGGAACCTAGAATTAAATTCATTTGGAATTTCAATTAATATTTGCACATAATCGTTTAACATGGCTTCATCACGAGCAGTTTCTATCGGTGGAAACTGAGCCATATTACCTTTCCGAAACCGAGAAGTGTAAGTTTACGACTGAAATCCCGTAATTTATTCAACATATCAACAATGACCTGGCCTTTTCCCTGAAGAGAGATATTTAAATTGTTGAAGATTAATAAATTCTAACGTACCCTACCTCATGTAGACTAATAATCCAACTTCCAACTCCTGAACCTTTGTACTGCGATCTTCACCAACAAAACCATCGTATCTCTATGTGTGGACTAGTAATGACGTATTGTATTAGGGGAGAGTCGGGTAGTATCGGACATCGGGTAGTATCGGACAGTGCGTTTCTTTCATCTACCACCATATGGTAGTACCTGAATGACATGGTTACGTTTCTCTATGCGACATCACAGAAACGTAACCATGTCAATTAGGTACTATCATCGTGTGGTAGATGAAAGAAACTCACTGTCCGATATTACCCGATGTCCGATACTACCCGACTCTCCCCTATGTTTTCCTCTTTCTTTCAAACTTTTGTGGCAGATAAGTATTGACTTCAGCTGCTGTGAAAAAATCAGCATTTTCCCATGCAATATTGAAAGAATTTGCCTGATGATCACTTTTCCGTCTTTTAGATTCCTCCATTATGTAGCCGTACATAGGCAAAGTGAAATAGCTACTGATAATACACACTACACCAGATAACTGCGTGGTCTATTCTCTACCTATAGCAGGCCTACGTCATTCCGACGTACCTTTCCGGCGAGCTGTTAGACGTCTCTCCCGCTCCAAAGGAGCGGCCACGCTCAATGAGCGCCGTTTGTGGAGGCCTGCTCTGAAGTATTCGTCTCAACACCGTCACCGTGAAAGCCTAAAATACTGCAACAACTTACATTGTAGGTATTCTGACATGTCTCTCGACCGCCTATTAAATTCCAATTATCTGTATGCATGCATGACAATATGAGATACGTATGTACAGCATGAACAAAAATACGTAAATTAATAACAGTCTCATTACCATGATTTTAGTAGTCAGATTATTGTAATCAAAGAAGAATAGACAGAAAAGTTAACAAAATACAGAGAAGAAGAAGTGAGAAATAGAAAGGAAAAAGCACATAATAGAAGAAGTTGAAAAAAAAGAAAGAAAAGGAGCTTTCTTTAAGCGGTTATTAAGCGACGCTTTATCAACAGCGAGGTTATTTAGCATGGATGGAATTTCTGGTAACGAGACAATATTTTGGCAAGATAAGTCTTACATTCGCCACAATCTCAGACATTACATTTGGAGTAAACCTCGGAAAAAATCTCAATTGACTGTTAAAACCACGCAGAATTTACACCATAGATCACGATTCCAAAATATGTTTTTCATTAACTATTGCAGTAGTCAGGAAGAAAGAAAAATAGAAAAATAAGTAGACAGTTAAGACTGATCAACGGGAACGGAAACGACAATGGAAATATTGTTAGAAGTTCCCGTTCCCGGGCTCCAGCATGCTTCTCGTTAATTGTGAATGCTCACATTTAAATACATTTATTTAAACAATATTTCCGTTCTCTTTCTCATTTTCGTTTCCGTTCCCGGTTTATTGTGAATCAGCCTTTACTTTTTATTCAAGATACACTGAATAATTAAATACCTTTCATGCAACACAAATGCTATAATTAACTTAATATCTCACAAATAATAAAAGCAAGAATATAAAGAGATAAGAATGAGGAAAAGGAGTAAGAAATGTAAGGTGTAAAGAAAGAAAAAATGGAATAAAGAAAGGTGCATGAAAAGGAGAGAAAGAGAAGAAAGAGAGAAAGGAAGGAAATAAAGAAAGAAAGAAAGAAAGAAAGAAAGAAAGAAAGAAAGAAAGAAAGAAAGAAAGAAAGAAAGAAAGAAAGAAAAAAGAAATGAAAAGAAAACGCATCATCTTTCATTTTTCGAAAGCATATTTCCAACATTTACATGATACAAACTTGTTCATATTGAACCTCTTAAAAGTTTCACACAGGTATACATCGGATGTAAACAAAACACTCTCGGGTATATCAGAGCCACTTGTTAGTTTGTTCACGTCAAATTAGTTGATAAGTTCCCCCTTTATAAGCCAGAAATTACTGACACACGGTCCCAAGCCGGCAAACACGGTTAATTGGAGGAGTATACAACGTGGCAAGTACACAATATGTACACAGTCTTACAGCAGGAAGATAAACTCCCATGCAGAATGTACGAGAATCACGCCGTTCTGCGACTAACCAGACCTTTGCATAGAGTGCGAAGTATCGTATTGTGGCGAAAACGATTATTATTGTTAAGTTTAAGGTGGAACAAGTCTTCCTTTCTTCCAAAGTCAAGAAACTTCAGCAATTAGGAGTACACGTATCTAATATTGGTTAAGAATATGAACAAACAAGACACAATAATAATAATAATAATAATAATAATAATAATAATAATAATAATAATAATAATAATAATTCGGTGGCTTTCGGGTAAAGGGAGATAAGTCATTTTTTTGTGCAGGTGGAATTTTTGTGAAGACACTCATGTTCTTATAAGTACTTATGTGAAAACCCCCGATTTTTATACAGGGACCAAATGCTTGTGAAAATGATTTTTTTTTACTGCAAACTGAACCTCTCTGTCTTTCAAACTGTGGATTACATAACAATTTTTCTGTTATGAAAAGTTATTGAAAAATTATATTTTACAGAAAAAATTAATTACTTCAGAATGTATGTACTTATATAAATGAATTTTGGAATAGAGTTAGATATTAGCGAGAGGAACAGAGATTAAGGGTGTTTGAGAATAAGGTTCTTAGGAAAATATTTGGGGCTAAGAGGGATGAAGTTACAGGAAAATGGGGAAAGTTACACAATGCAGAACTGCACGCATTGTTTTCTTCACCTGACATAATTAGGAACTTTAAATCCAGACGTTTGAGCACGTATGGGCGAATCCAGAAATGCATATAGAGTATTAGTTGGGAGAACGAAGGGAAAAATACCTTTGAGGAGGCCGAGATGTAGATGGGAGGATAATATTAAAATGGATTTGATGGAGGTGGGATATGATGATAGAGACTGGATTAATCTTGCACAGGATAGGGACCGATGGCGGGCTTATGTGAGGGCGACAATGAACTTGTGGGTTCCTTAAAAGCCATTTGTAAGTATGTAAGTTAGATATTATCTCAAGTCATTCTTCCACATCACAATAATCTGTCACTTCATGTCCATACTCATAGAATTTCGGCCCATTTTCACTTTTTTCAAGAAATAAATCTACACCTTTCCACACTTGTAACAAACTCCTTATCTGCTTACTAAAAATAGACGGAATAAGCCGACTGACTAGTTTTTAACAATTTTATTATGTAAATTGCAGTGACAGTCCCTGACCAATTTGCCGCCAATTTCAAACTCAAGAGAGTTCTAAAAACTAGCATTTTTTCCTAAATAAAATAAAGAACAAATCTGGATTACAATGCGTGAACGAGTTGTCACAAATGAAGAGTCCACTGCAAGAATGATGGATGTCATTTGGAATACATTTTGCAGGAGAAGCAATTGAAAGTTTGAAATGCTTAGCGCTCAAAGCTTAACTGTGATTTTCCGATCATTACTGGACAATGACTATCAGTGTTAATGCAATATAACTCTCTGTACATTCTATATGTCTTAAGCTATGCATTGAAGTCTTGGTTCATTTTCGAAAACAAAGTGACATCCATCATTCTTGCAGTGGACTCTTCAAATGTTTAAAATAAAAAGTGATAACTGTAGAGCCTGGACGAGAAGTTATGGCACCGGCGCCAGGGACGCATTTTAGTTCGTTTGCTTGGACTCGCCCTCACACTCAACTGGAGGGGTGTTGGGTTAGTTGGTGACTAGCATTCCGAGTGTTCAGATCGTTCTGCTACTACCGCTATTGCTAATACTGAAAACATTGTCCTTCTGACATTGTTTAAGGTGTGAAATCATAGAGTAGTTCATAGTCAAGGACATGAAATAGCATACAATGTATGGAAATTCATGTCAGAAGAGGTTGTAGATGGAATACCAATTCCATTGAAAAGCGTGTGTGCAAGAGTACTGGCTGCCACTGGTATTTCAAAGCGAACCTTGGCACAATCAGGAAAGATGGGAAACATATTGAGGCAGAAACAGCGGATTCTTTCTCCAGTCCGGAAAAATCACAGCCGAAGAAGAAGATTGTTGCAGCTGTAGAACAGTTTTGATGAGGAAGTCATAAGAAGTCTCGTCTATAATTTCTACGCTACGCATAAGCAGAGGCCGACTCTGCAATCGCTTCTTCCAAAAATGGATATCAGTGCATGATTATGTGAAGAAAGTAGAGAACAATTACATTGAAAGTGAGCACATGATGGACAGTAATTTGGAAAACATTTCCATAAACTTAGGAGCATCTGATTCCAGCACAGATCAGTCGTCTCATTCGGACGGAGAATAAGAATACAAAGATAGAATAGCGGGCATAATTCCATTAGGTACCTTCGGACTCTTGAGTAGGAAAATGGTGATACTAAGATAAGACGAATGTTTTTGGAAAGAGATGAAACGCATATGCCTGCCGCTCTGAGCTTGAGAACCGTAACCCAAACAACCCCCACTCCTCTACTCTGCTGGCTGGCAATTTAAAACTTCGCGCAGGTTGGTGCCATAACATCTCGTCTCAGCTCTACAAGAAACATTTGAGAAATGTTTAACTCTATCCCAAAATTCATTGATCTAAGCGCACTAATTCTGGAGTAATTAATTTCTTTCCTACAAAAAAATGTAAATTTTCAATAAGTTTTCGTAACAGAAAAATTGTTATATAATCCACAGTTTGAAAGATAGCGAGATTGTGATAAAAATAAAAACTTCATTTTTCACAGGCATTTGTTCCCTGTATACTGTAAATATAAGGGGTTTTTACATATATGTATAAAGTCAGGAGTGATATTATATTTCTTCTGAAGGGGTGTCCTTAAACGTTTGGTAGAAGCTGTAGGAGGAGTTTTCTGGCTCCGGGAACTGGGACTTATCAGGCACTCGTCTGCGGATGACATCTAGGGCTCTGCCAGGACTGAAGCAGGATGGCCCACCTGTTTGAAAGGAAATCATCGCAAGTACAGGGGACATAATGCTCTGATGAAAGTCTATGTGTGAGGATCCGTGCCGTATCTACCCCTAAAAAAGCCAAGCCAGAAATGAATGAATGACTAAATAATTATATTACCTCAATTCCACAGCAAAAAAATAGAGTTCTCGTAGGTCACTTTTACATAAAATGAAAAGTTTTGTAATATCCCCAGCAAATTTAATTAACATTCGTCCATGCAGAACTGAACTGTGTATAACTCTTTGAGGACAGAGAGCGGATCCGGTCAAGAGAATGATGTCTAGTGCCCACGTAAACAAATGCATGATTAGTCGCGTGTGGGTGACTCGAACCCTAGACCTACCGCGTGTAATCTGTGATGTAATGAGAATCCCGTCTAATTGAACAAACAAAGCGATAACAATGGATTCGATAACAATGGCTAAACAATGCATCTGTTTCATGCTTTCTTGCGATTCTGTAACCAGTGATAACCTATTCAGTCGAGAGGACACTTCCAAAAGGACTGACAAAAGGAACGCATTTCGCTGTAGTGAGTCGATTACGTTGAGACCAGCGGGTGGCCTAAACACAGCAATGCAGGCGGAACCACTGAACAGCGTGATGCCAATACCACTGTTAGCATCGAAAGCACGGGCTGCATTTTCTTCCTATACGTGTGCGTAGCGGGTTGCCTAAGCACAGCCTTTTTTATATCGAAAATTAAAATTGGCTACTTTCATTCGTGACGAATTATTACACAACGAAACATAAAGCATAGTATATGAAACTAATAATAATAATAATAATAATAATAATAATAATAATAATAATAATAATAATAATAATAATAGAAATCAAGGAAATGTGGAAGGTCACCCAAGTCAACATACACTCAATAGTAGGCCTACTCTCAACCAACGGCATCGTTCCAACATTAGGCCAATAGCTACACTCTCTATAACTTTTACCACTACTTCAAAAATCAGTAATCTTAGACACAAGTAACATTGTCCGACGTTTCCTAAATGCTAAATAATTTGTGATAATAATAATAATAACAATAATAATAATAATAATAATAATAATAATAATAATAATAATAATAACCTGTTTTTGAAACACGGACTACTTCATGAATACACCATTTTTATAAGTCTGTTAAACTTCCTCGAAAATGAATAATGAAAGCTGTAGGTCTACTAGAAAAGATAGTCCTTATACACAAAACTATTTCAGCTATTAGATTTAATATGCCTACATGCATAATAGTGGTGACGAAAACTTTGACGTGAATACGTTTTTGTTCTATGTATTGGTGTGGAAATGTAACAGGTTTAGCGTGACACGGAGTTAAAAAAGTCTCCGCTAGATGCTGCACATGCCAAAATCTACGCGTGCTGCCATCTATTTAGTGTTGTGTAATCCACTTTTAAGTGAACAAGCGACGAGCACAACTATATTCACAATGATAAAAAGAGAGCAACAAAATATAGTACAATAAAATATTGACTCTTTACGCAATCACCAGAATTCGTGAATCCTCTGTCACTTTTTCTCCAAATATTGATTCTATAAGTTATGTTAAACACAAACTTAACCCGCCTAGGGTATTACGCCTTACGGAGTGTGATAATATTGTGGGATTTTGAGTTTGAAATCCGCCTGAGATGATTTCTCAATTGTAAGGAGAATGTTAGGTAAACTCTCGGCAAATACTGGGACTCGTATTACCAAAATACCATCTTGCCAACAACAATCCCATAGACACAAGATAACTTGGCAGCTAGTATTGCGTCGTAAAAGTACCAATTTAAAAAGAAACAGAGAGGTAAACGCCCATTATTACTATAATTTAAAACAGCAGCATGTGAGAAGATTATTATATAAAACAGATTCTCTTAAGATAATTTTCATATAGAATGTAAACAAAATAATCATGTTCGCACCAAAAAGAACACTATAATGTGATTTTGAAATAAATGGCATCCATTACAATGATTTTGAAATAATACTAAAACAAATATGCACCGCATATAAGACACGGTGGTTTTAATAGGGCTTATAAACAACACCCTGTAAGTTGATATTCATACAAAACAGCACTAAAGGAGATGATTCCCATATAAAACGGCATAATCGTAGATGATTTTTAAAAAACTCACATAGCATGACTGTTCTCATACAATGCAACGTAGATTTAATTCACACAATATGATTATTGTTAATCAATATGAAATCCTTTACGTAGGTTATTACACAAAAGATCACTCTAAAATATATTTTTATGCAGTATGTCACGAAGTATTCCTGTTTTTCATACACAAGACACTTTATTAATATGGCTTTCATAAAAAGCAGCACTCTAGATTTCCACTTCAAAAGGTAGTTTTCATACAAGATGGTTCTTAACCCTTAAATTGGCAAAACTTCATTTCTCACACTAGTTTATTAAACCCTGTTGGACTGTAAAGAAAACTATCGCAATGTCCATATTTTATATGTTATACAATATTAAAGTAGTGTGAAATTTTGATTAACTTTAATTTTCCTACCAATTTCTTTCTGGCGGCCGGATAGCTCAGTTGGTAGAGCAGCTGGCTATGGACTGAAAGGTCCGGGGTTCCATCCCAGATGGTGACAGGATTTTTTCTCGTTGCCAAACTTTCAGAACGGCCCCGAGGTTCACTCAGCCTCCTATAAAATTGAGTACCGGGTCTTTCCCGGGGGTAAAAGGCGGTCAGAGCGTGGTGCCGACCACACCACCTCATTCTAGTGCCGAGGTCATGGAAAGCATGGGGCTCTACCTCCATGCCCCCCAAGTGCCTTCATGGCATGTTACGGGGATACCTTTACCCCTTTTTACCAATTTCTTTCTATTGTTCTACTAAAATTATAGCAGATACTTTGTGAATTTAAGTGCTAATAAAAGAAATTGTCACATATGAATTTTTTTTATGCAAAATGTCTCCTTGTGAGATCGTTTTCATACCTGCTATAACGATTTTAAAACAAAATGGTAACCACCATGATTACATTCTTACAAAGCTGCATCAAAATGGTTCATACACAAAAGGGAGGTCCACAACGACTTCGATACGAACAAAACGGCGCATAATATCGTACACATCAGTGTTTGAAAGATATGGAATGCAATAAGAAGTTTTATACAAGGAGTCTTATATAATGTGGTTTTCATACAGTAGACTATATCAGATGGTATGATTGTTTTTCATACAAAACCGACACTCTACAAAATGTCTGTCATACAAATCAGCACAGGATGTTTACCAAAAATGCGAAACAAAAATTAGTTACTTTTTAATTATAGGTACAACTTAATTGCTCATAAGCATGATGTAAAAACATTAATCACATAGCAGTGTATCATACGATTTCTCATCAGATTTATGTCCGCTGAACTTCATTTCATCTCCTCAGCTTTTTCTTTCAATAACATTTGTTTTTTCAACGCCAACTGTTTCAGTTCCATATTTCGTCAAGATTAAGGGGTTAGGTGCAGCTTATAGCAGTAAAATTTTTGGATGTATTCAACATTTTTTCCCTCCATTGCTGTATCTTGTACAATAACGAGAATTGCCATGTGTAAAACACTATCCTTCTGATATATGAAAAAAATATGTTTTCGATTTAAAATATATATATATATATATTTTTTTTTTTCAAAATTCATAATGGTGGTAGTTCAGTATGCAGTGATGAAGCATTTCTTTCGTAACTAATAAACTTGTTAACGTGTTCATATTCTCTCTATTTATTTCATTGCTGAAACTCATGTTTACAATATCATGCTCTTGTAATTACATTTATTAATAAATAATATTTTTTTTATTTTGTGAATACTGATATTTGACCATTTTTTAAATGAATTTATTTTTTAACAGACAATCTATCAAAGGTAGAGAAGTAATCTTGCATCATGTAGTAGATATGACATGCATATACACGCACCCCTATATTTCATCACAGAATGTTGGATAGTTTATTAGTTATGTGGAAGACACTTCATCACTGCACAGTTTACATATATATTTTTTTTTTCTAATCGTAGAAATATTTTTTCCTTATAGCAGAAGGACAGTGTTTTACACACACTAATTTTCATTATTGTACTAGATACAGTAATGGAGGAAAAAAAAGTTGAATATTTCCAAAATATTACTGCTGTAAGCTGTACCTAACCCCTTAAATATGCAAAGCAGAACGATATGAGTAATTTCGTTGCCCACGATCAATCGATTATTTTAAATTCGATACTTTTGTTACAAATTGCTTAAATTACTAACTTTTTGGTTATTTCATTACCGGTAGATATTGTATAATAAAGTATTCAAACAAAATAGCACCTTTTAAGGTTTCCGTACGAAACTGAACTCTAAATATATTAATTTCTAGTACAAGATCGTTCTTGTATAAATTGTAACACATAATGTTTATACAAAACGACACACTATGGGAACTTTCATAAAAAATGTCGCCCGTTGTAATAGTTTTAAAATAAAATGGTAGCCAGCCAATATTTTCCTTACAGAATTGCACCACGATGGTTTTCGTATAAAAAGGGGCCTTGATACGAAATTAGATGGAGCATGATACGTTTTAATATCCAACAGATCATGTCTGAAGGACACAACAGGAAATTTAAAAGAAAAAATCCTCAGAGATAGAATATCAACGTGAGATTACGTCTGTGCATTCAAGTTTCATTTCTGTTATATTTAACGCAGCTCTTCTCTCCTTTACACATTTCTCTGCGTCACCCACTGTTAAAGTTACTGCCTTCAGAAGAATTGACAATGTTCATGAGGTTGGAAGAAGAAAAGGTGATGACGCCCGGGAAAATCTGCTCCTGTTTCACCCTTTATTTTCTTTTCGTTTCTTTCTCTTTCTGTCGCTCTCTCTCTTTCGCTCATTCTCGTCTCTCCAGAGCTTTTAAGAGCCTACTCTATATACAGCTACCCGTCCTCTCCTACCTCCTTTCCATCATCTCCACATTGGCACAGGAGTAACATTCCCCAATTTTCGAACATTCTCTGTGCTGGGCCACGCAGAACAGAAACCCAACTTGGTTCACCTGCAGTTCTTAATGCAATAGTGTACTATCTCGCGTCATTATGACTAAAAGTTGACATTTTTCAGTAGAAATATTATAAGCTGTGATGCGAGAACCTATCCGACTGCTTACTCGTGTCCACTGCCTCGACAGAGGTAAACGATAATCCAATCAGTACCAGATTAACATGTGGTTAGCATGATAATTCCCTTCATCCGTTATCAGTGAAGGAAGTGAGACGGTATGCGACGGTATGGAATACCGCCACTGGTTTCTATGGCCAGAAAACAAACAGTTAGTGAAAAATGACATACCGTCACAAAAAATGTGATCCGTAAAAAATTGTGTATACATTTCTTCACAGCAAAGAGTACTATCTGTTTGCTTCGTAAATCTAAACCACAGCCATCTACTGTATTCAACATGTATTTAGACAAGTTTATTTGATAAGTCACCCCTTGAACACTTACAACGGTAGTATTTCAAGTACAGAAGACTGCGGTCTATAGCGTGTGGTGGTCATTGTTGCCAATTTAGTGACTTGTCATTTTTGTTGTTGTTGCACTTTCTATTAATAATTAAGTAAGGCACTTTGAAGCTTTAACATTATTTTAAATGTTATGTCTCAATAAACACTGCAAGGTAATCTAATAAATAACTTAAGTAACTTGAAATTATTTTATTAAGACAGGGTTTCTCAAACTTTTTTGAAGTGGGGACCACTTTTTAAAGCCAGAACAGTTCCGCGGATCACCTTTCTCTTGTTCCCTTCGAAAGCAAATTTATCATTTTCGTAGCAAATTTTAATACCAGTATACTTATATTTTAAAATAGAATTAAGGTTCGGTACTTTGGTCCTCTGTTATGAATTCGGGTCGTCCCAGGCTGGGTTACAGGCGCCAGATGTGCAGGGAAAAGATGGTGAGAAACACATAATATAGTGCTTTAAATCCCTCTTTTGTTGCTGAGAGTAGAGTGGGAAGTCGATAGACGGGTAGGGTAATAAATTTTATAAAATGCAGTACTGGGAGAAAAAGTGAATTTCGATTGCCATGTGTCATTTCCAAATTCTGAGATTTTAAGTTATAGTATGATACGCAATTTGTTTGAATTATATTTTTTCTCTTGTCTTTTTTGAAGGACCACAAGGGCAGACCTCGAGGTTCACAGATGGTCTGCGGACCATAGTTTGAGAAACGCTGTATTAAGTAAGAAATTTAATGTGTTGCATAACTTCAAAGATTCGTGTTACTGACTGCACGAAACAATTTATTGTATACATCATGTAGCCTATGTGTATTGTAAGGGAGAGGATAAAAAAAAGGTAAAGGTATCCCCGTCACATGCCATGAAGGCACTTGGGGGGCATGGAGGTAGAGCCCCATGCTTTCCATGACCTCGGCACTAGAATGAGGTGGTGTGGTCGGCACCACGCCCTGACCGCCTTTTACCCCCGGGAAAGACCCGGTACTCAATTTTATAGGAGGCTGAGTGAACCTCGGGCCGTTCTGGAAGTTTGACAACGAGAAAAAATCCTGTCACCACCTGGGACCGGACCCCGGACCTTCCAGCCCGTAGCCAGCTGCTCTACCAACTGAGCTACCCGGACGCCCAAGGGAGAGGGTATGCCTTTCAAAATCAAGGTATACCAGGTGAAAATCTTGGGATAGCATACCGCCTCTGATTTTTTCCCACTTCCCTCACTGGCCGTTATAGCTGGCTTATGAAACCGTATTTCGCTACTCATAGGAGGTCTTCAAATTAATCACGAAGCTTGGTAGCACTAGTCCCATTACTGATCAAAGTTTCATGAAAACTTTTTTTTTTCTTATGAGGACTCAAAACACAACTCACTCCGCGACTCTAGTCCAAGCAAGATATGACGACTCTGATCACGCAGCTATGCTAGGAGACTACAAATATTTTCATAAACATATGTAGCATAGTAATGAACTTTTGGGCATTCCATCGTGTCCCAGAACTTGGCATTTCCAACGTTTCGGAACTACATAAAGGTTCCATTATCAGGACAGATAGGTAGCCTACGACCAGAGGAGACGCCTATTCTGTTGGGCTCTTTATGTCTCTTTACTCCAGGCTATGAATAAACTCTCCTGTTGAAAGCATTGTTAAAGGAAATACAGGGTCCGACAGAGGAAAGGGAACTTCTAAGGTCTATCTCACACAGCAACTTTGGGGGGGCTATAAACTGCACGCATATTGTTGCCAATATAATGCCATTTTGTCACCACAGAAAGGTGGAGCGGTGCACGACATAATTTTGCAAATAAAAGTTTTTGCAAGAACGACGACAGTTTTGAGGCTATTAGGCGTAGATTTTGTCATTTCAATTTATGGTGCCGTGATCACGTCTCATCTTCTCATGCGGCTTACATTCACATCCATGCAAAATTCATGTCGTAATCAATTAAAACATCGCGATTTTAAATCGTATGGATGAAGATGAAAACTGCATTGATATTTTGTCGATGTCTGAGGAATTACATTTCCATCTCAGTGGGAGTCACTTAAAGGACGTCCTTTTCAAGAAATAAATGGCAGACTATGTACTTTACGATCTCAAGTATATAATTTTGAAAAAAAAATCTTGAATCAGTAATCAACTATTTAAAATCACTCGCTCTTCTGCCGGACGCTATGTTACTACTACCGCCGCTGTGATTTTCAAGCATAGTTGATACAGAAATAACATATTTAGTCATTATTAAATAGGCTATAATAGTATATCTGAGAAGTCTATTACTGTCTATTGTTACATCTGATAATTTCGTGCTCGAGTATATGATAATAAATAAGGATTACCTAGCAACTTCCGAAGTACGTTTTTCTAGTTGCTTTTATATCTTTCTTCAAAATGAAGATATTGGCCAACATAGAATTCCGGCAACACTTACCTGAAACAAGGAAAAGAAAAATATTAGAACATTAATATACTCTACACATTGATTTAAAAATTCGTCTGCCATATACAGCTAATGTATACTAACATAATATAAATGTCAACATTCGAAAATGATTTGCACTTATTTCCAATCACCAACGAACAGTAGAAGTCGTTCTCTCTGATGTTTTCATTCATTCATTCATTCATTCATTCATTCATTCATTCATTCATTCATTCATTCATTCATTCATTCATTCATTCGTTCATTCGTTCACACACTCACCCACCCACCCACCCACCCATTCATCATCCACTCATATTTATTTATTTATTTATTTATTTATTTATTTATTTATCTATTTATTCATATATTCTGAATAACTTCTACAATTGAAAATGTCGTTTAATAGAATGCTATGACTGCTACTAAATCTCTATACCCATTCCATCCTCACGTTAGCAATGACTAAAAACCTACAAAGAATAATCAACATGCCTCCTTCATCTGAGAAATGTGAATATTTCACTTAAGACAAACAATATCAAGAACCTGCATGACAAAATTCCCATACAGAAGGAAAAAATTCGAGTACACCAAACACATCGATATTACTCTCGTAGATACTTATATTGAAGTTAGGTTTTCCCCTCACTAGGTATGGTGGGGTAAGTTGGAAATTGACCATCACGTAGAAATTCAATTCCATCTCCTTTGTTCTCCTTGTATTTCTTTCGTTCTCCTTGTGTTCTCATCGTTCTTCTTACCTTCCCCTTGTTCTCTTTATCGCTCCCTTGTTCTCCTTGTATTCCCTTCGTTCTCCCTGTTCTCTTTGTATTCCTTGTCTTCACCTTGTTCTTGTAATCTCTATATTCTCCTTGTATTTCCCTTGTTCTCCTTGTCTTCTTCTAGTTCTTCTTCTCTTCTCCTTGTTAATCTTCTCTTTGTTCCCATTGTCATCTCCTTGTTTTCGTTCCATCCCCTTGTCCTCTTTGTATTCCCCTTGTTCTCCTTGCATTCCTCTTGTTTTCTTTTCCTTACTCTTGTTTTCCGTGTACGAGTATTTGCCTTGTTCTTTTTGTATTTCCCTCGTACTCCTGGTTTTCGCACTGTTCTCATTCTGGTCCCTTTGTTCTTATTCACTTGCCCTCTTTCTCCTTGTATTCCCCTTGTTTTCCTTGTGTTTTTCTTATCTTCACTTTGTTCTCCTTGTCTTCTCCTTGTTCGCCTTGTTTTCCCTCTGTTCTCCCTTTCTTCCCCTTATCTTGCTCTTGTTCCTCTTGCATTTCTCCTTGTATTTCCATTATTGCCCTTTTGTTTCCCTTGTCCTCGTTTCATTCCTCGCACCAACCACACGTAGTTCTACGTAAAGGTATGCAGCATGGTAAAGATACGCAAATGTGGATTTCTTACAGGAATTTTTAAACAGTGAATTACGCTTTGACGAATTAGAGTAAAATTTGTGATTATCCTGGATTTGTTTGTGATACATTCGTATCGTATAGTTATATTATACCGATTTTGTTAATTCCCCAGCATTTTCAAGGTGACTCTGCTTCTTTTATTACCTTCTTCTCTCATATGCACACCGATGGGAGTGTATATAATTTGATAAATTGGCTCTGTCACCCTACTGTCATGAGAATTTCGCCACAGTAGACAGGTTTTCTTCATTTTTATTTGCTTATTTACGGCGAAACGTATTTAAAATTTGTTGAATTCAACTTAATTTTTTGTAGGTTTTTTCTTAATTTTATCACATTACATATTTATTCATATCAAAGACAGTAGCTATCTTGGGTAGATTATACAGGGAAAGTGGCTATGAAATGGAAGATCCCGGGTTCAATCCCGAGTGGTAGAGTAATTTTTCTAGTTATAAAAAAATCCCGTAACGGCCAGAGATTCAGTCAGCCTCATTAAAGTTTAATTCCGGTCCCATCCCGTGGATAAAAGATAGTCAGAACCAGGTGTCCACCACAATACATCATTAAACCAATCGCAAAGGAAACAAAAAAGTCCATATAGGCAACTCCATATGCCCTGTGGACGTCGTCGATCGTTTATCGGAAAAATGTTGATGAAATGAAGAGGTGTTGACGGAATGCTGTGGATGCTTATATGGATGGTAATACAAGAATCCCGAGAAAAATTCTAACTGCGATCTTGTCCGCCACAAGTGTGAATGGAAAATCTCAGGCCTCGCCGAGACTCGAACCCGGACCGCTTACGTCAAAAATTGATGGTTTAGGCTAGTTATCCATCTTAGGGAACTGTTTGGTAGAGCGAAGTTCGAAGAAAATTAAAAATACTATATGAACTCAGAACTTGTTACAATATGATAAACTTTTAGACAAAATGTTTTACTTTGACATAATTTAAAAAATAAAATAATCTTGTCCTTTTAATTTCCTGGCGTAATTTGAATTAAATTGATGAGGACAGAAATAAAAGAGTGTTGAGAAATGACAAATCACGCCTCAGGAAAGAACATCGTCTAGTTTGGCCAAAATAATTACCATTTAGATTCGAATCTCGGACTTCCTGAAGATTCTGAGTGGCCACTATTATATTATCGACCATCTGTCGTCCATTCCGTTAGTCCTAAAACATAACCGATAGTCGTAAACAACAGAAAAGTAAATAATTTCAGAGTCCGAGCCAATAAGGCGTTTAAACAAGGGGAAGCACTAAATTACATAGTTCAACTGGTGAGATCTAGTCCAGATTAGGGTCCACGATTCCATTGAGGGTTTATGTCATCATTACAATTCGTTCTGGATTTACATAGCTCGATGTACCTGAGGTCAACAACGTGGTTGTATTTCATAGGCGAAACTACGGCCTCACTCTGCGGAGTTCACAGCCAGGACCGCCCTTAGACACTGTGTTGCCCCAGGCAACGAGAATTTCTGAGTCCCCATCCTCCTCCTGGTCATTTGTCCAACTTCTTAAACAGTAAATTCGTTTTTCGGGTATTTACGGACGAAACTTCAATAGCACAGAACATTGAGAATTCTTATTCAAAGACTTGGGATGAAAATACCGATATCTTAAATTGAATTGGTAATTTGTAAAACCACATGTCACAGAAAATAAGTTCCGAGAAAAATAGAAAAAAACTACCTATAGTTAATGCATTATTAGCTCTGTGAAACTTTTACAAGAGAACCGTACATTAGTAAGTTTGATTACAAAAGCATTGTATCTTAATTACCTCATTTATATCACCTTAAAATATTTTTTATTTTCTTGGACTCATTTTGTTTTAACAAATACCAATAATAATTCCAGTATCCTGACAAAATATGGAGTTTATTGTTTGTTGTAGTGTGAAATACATTATTATACAGTTTTCAAACAATTTATATTGCTAATTTTTATTTCATATTCAAAATGATTCATATCATTCACAAATTAAATTCAAAATATCATAGCCGACTAAAAAAAGTTATTCGCGAGTAATTAATTTTCATACCGTGTGTCACATGTTTAATGACAATGTATGAGCACACACACATCTTTAGTTTACAATAAGAAAATAACATAAATTTATTGCATATTATACCTCCAAAAAAGATGATGTTTCTTGCTTTGGGTCTCTCTTCGAGGACCTTTTCTCTTTATATCATGCACTTCTACAAGTCCTTGAAGGTACACAGGTACACATCTTGTTCATTTTTGCTTTCAAATGACGTAGTTTTATTAAAAATGTCTATTCTATCTAGTACAGGTACTTTCATAGAACACTGTTGATTATTTTTTCTTCTACTGAACTCTTGGAACCACACTCACCGTCCAACACCGTGACAAGGAAGTGCATGATAGCAAATGCGTCATGGCTGCATCATGGCGTTAAAGCCACATGAGTCCGGGACTGATGTGGTTTTAAAAGAACTCAATACTTTAAGATTTTATAGAATGCTTAGTAATGATCGGACTCATGTTGGTTTGACTGAAAATGATGCGTCTACCCATAGTACTTCCTATAATACCGTTAACTCATTTTCGTAAAAATGTGGACTCGTGTGGTTTTACAAATGACCGATTCAATTAGAGACCAAATATTTTACTGAGATCATCGACAATAGCATAGGTACTTAATTTTCGCCATCGCATCTGTGACTCGCGGAAAGTACACAACGGAGGTGTAATTTTTAAACAGGAAAGATTTTAATTTGAGTTTTTTTTTTTTAACTGATTGTGGATGAAAAATTTGATAACATTTGAAAGGTTGGATCTACCTCGTGTTGAGATGAAAGATGAGGACGAGAAAGAGGAAAAAAGTACCAACTTTTTTAAGCTACTGGAAGAAAGGTGAAAGTAAAAGTGCACAACGTTTCGTAGGATGTAGGGTAAAGTTGCCTAATTTCGTGATACCCCTAATCCCGTAATACTTTTCTTAAATTGAACGTCAGTCAAAGTTTTGCCATTAGACCATAGCGCGTGACATTTTTCTCGAAAGAGTGCACCTTTCGCCTACTTTGAGACATCGGTAAACGTCTTAGAAAGATACCCAATCCCATGACATTAAATTAAAAAAAAAACGTATCACGGAATTAGGAGTATCACGGAATTAGGTAACTTCACCCCACAATCTATTCCATTAATGCCGTGGTTTTGCAGTTGTGTTTACGATCATAACTCTCGAGGGCGTTAGAGAGAATAGTACACAGACAACTCACTCTCTACTCATACATGGGCACAATTTTCGGTTACGTGAGGCAGTCGATTTGAACTAGTTTGTTTACTAGGAGAGGAGACTGCAGAGTAGGATGGAAAATATAAACTGCTGTGACCTGCGTCACCTTATCGTAATCGCTAAGGCGGTCAGTGGCGAATTATTAGGAAAGCGCTTGGTTAACGTGAGAGACTCGAAAACTTTTATTCAATTTGCCAAATTAATTCGGCAGCTTTAATCATAAACCTCTTTACTGTTTCCCCATAGCTGAATTGATTTAAATCACAGGCGAGAAATTGCGTAACTAGCCAATAATATTCCATCACGTTGTCTACGTTTATTTTCTTGAATATTCTGGCGTTTCTCAGGATTACTTAATAGATTTGCACTTTCTCGACCTAAAATAATTTCAGAAAATCATATTTCGTTTTCTACGCACATTTGATATATTTTTTATAAATTTATTTTGGAAATAATACGTACAAACAACATTTAATTCCTCGTACCTTTTAATGCAGCGTGTTTAAGGTATAATGTCGTATTTAGTATACTATGCAAATGATAAGATCATAAATTTTCTTCGGAATAGCACGAAAAATAACATTTAATTTGTCTTACCTTCTAATTCAGCATGTTCTTTATGACATAAGGAGTAATGTCGTCGTATATTAAATTTATTAATGCCTAATAGGATTTTCGAACATCGTATGTTCTCCCCTTCTAAACAGCAAAAACTCTTCCTCCCATTTCTCATGAAATAATCGTTTTCTAACTTGTACACACTGCTTTGATAATGCCATTATGCCACCACTGATATTGCTTATGAAACTGATATAGAACCTGCCCACGCCTAGGAGCTGCGTGAGGGAGGAACGGGGACTGTGAAGATGATGTCACTCAGAGCGATAAGCTCTGTGGAGGTCAGTGAGGCACAAATTCTCAAGTGAGGCACGATGCCCATCTCTGCTCTACCTAAACAGATATAAATTCCTGGACACAATCATATCAGTCAGGGGATCGGACTCGACACAGTACAGCGAGACCCAACATTGAGTACACATTTTCTGTGCGACTTAAATTTGTGGTTTTCTGTTAACGAACAAGTAACGTGTATTCAAGTCAGCTTTACATGAAGCTATACCTGGAAGTCAGATTTGCATTAGCCCTAACTTAT
Source organism: Periplaneta americana (assembly GCF_040183065.1). Taxonomy (NCBI): domain Eukaryota; kingdom Metazoa; phylum Arthropoda; class Insecta; order Blattodea; family Blattidae; genus Periplaneta; species Periplaneta americana. The sequence continues at coordinate 42,827,172 of NC_091130.1, forward strand.
TGCACAAATAATTAAAACGATTACTACATATTTACGTATTAATATGTTTCATTTCTGCGGCGCATAGAGATTACACACTCATTTTTTTTTAATTATGACCAGAAGGAAAAAAAGTGTAGGAATCTGAAAAAAAAAATTCTGGAATGACACAATAAAAATTGAAGTCTCTGAAATCTGAAAAGGCTTTTTGAAATAATTTGTTTCGTCTGTGGTGGTCAATTTCTTGGTTATAATTCTCTTCAAATAAAGCGAAATATTAAATTTAATAAATAGGAAGTATTGAAGGCGAATTTTTGCCAGCCCAGACCTGAGAATATGAGGAAGGAAACAGGGTGGGCGATATTAAGAGCTTTGTCATGAGTCGGTCATGCACGGAGAGGTGTCATATGTACACACAATAACGCGTCCGCGCCATCTCGAATCTTTTCACACGAACTATTCTTTTCGTTTGCTTCCTTTAAAAAGAATGAGAGTGGGAGGGTGGATGGGGAGGTTTCCAGCATCTCCGTCGTGTGTATTCCATTCTTATGGAAATCCATCTACTACTGCCCCGCCCGCATAGGGCTTCTTCCATTCTTTCATTAGTTTGCCTTCGATCCTTCTAGCCGTCTGTCTTTGTCGTCGTCTTTATCTTTCTCTTTTTTCTTTTATTGTTCTTTCTTCTCGTTCTTCATCCGCAATCTCTCGTCTAGGTCTCATACTGAATTTCACTTTCTCATATAAGTGAGACAAGGAGAGTAATGTGATAAAGGAATTCTACCTTTAAATACAGAATAGATTTTTACGAAATGTAGTAGTAGTAGTAGGTTTATGTTGCCTGGCAGAGCTAAGGCCATGAGGCCTTCTCTTCCACTCAACCAGGTTTCAATAATATACATGAAATACAAAATTATATTACAAAACAACACAAAAGAAAATACCTTAGAAATTACATAAAATATAGTAGAAAATTGCAATAGTCAAGATTAGTTACTTAATATAAAATTACAAATAGTCAAGCTCGGTTACATAATATATAAAATAAAGTAGAAAATTACACATAATCAAAATCAGTTACATAACATAAGGGGAATATACACACACACTCTCTCTCTCTCTCTCTCTCTCTCTCTCTCTCTCTCTCTCTCTCTCACACCCACACACACACACACACACACACACACACACACACACACAAACACAATTTATAAGACCTAAAATGCCCGAGATAAATTCGACGATTAATTCACTTGAGATATATTATAGGCTACAGTTAATATATTAATAGGAGAATACATGTGGGTTACAAGACATAAAATGTTGATTAGCAAAGTCGTACTAAATGGCATACAAACACAAATGATTAAGTAATATATCAAAATAATAAAAAAAAAGAAAAGAGAAAAAAAGAAGAATAAGAGAGAGGAGAAAAAAATAACAACTTGGTCATTTAAGACTATTTAGAAACTTCCGCAAGAGTCTAGTTCTGTTCATTAAAAACATTTCTAAGTAGGATGTACTTAAAAGATTTTAGACTCCGACTGCTTCTGACTGTACGGATGTATATGTCCGCACTTCGCTCGGAGATCTTGTGGCTGCAGAGTCGCTATGTAGAACTTCAGCTCTCTCATTAAAGATCAATATGACACTAAGGGATATGCTACTGAAGCTAAATGACAGCTATGGGCAGTATGGGATGAAGACAAATCCAAACAAGACGAAGGCCATGGTTGTCGGAAGAAAAATAAAGAAGGTAAACATGCAAATTTGAAATGAGGCAGTAGAGAAAGTGGACAGCTTCAAATACTTGAGATAACGTGTAGTCAGCAAGATGATCTCTCCCCCACAAGCCTTTATAGTTAGTTGTCGAAATCGGATTTCGCTAACTAACATAGTTCCCCAAATTGATCACTATGCAGGGGCACCGATCTGTAGGCCTATACTGGCCGAAATTTCATAAGGAAATTTCCAGACATGATGTCATGGTACGGCGCGGGACTATAAATAAAATGTCAAGCAAATCTGTCATATGAAGGAATTCACACATACGTTCAACCGTTAGAAGATAAAATTTTGATAGTAACTTACAGAGCACACGCAAGTAAAGTAAATGAGTGAAGGAAATAATAAAATAAATCCAAACTCTCCCTATGAATATTATTCCTATTATAAACTTAAATAGCACAAAACTAGTATTAACTCCACTACAGTAGTCTTCTACCTTTGAAATTACGTGTTCTTCAAAAGAAAGAATCCCTTCCTTACCTTCTCCCCTCGGACTCACACGAGCTGCAGATATTCCACCCTACCTGCACCCCCATCAACCTCCAAACTTACCCCGATCTTCCCCTTAGAACTTAAAAGAGAAAAAAATGCAGACTAAAGTAGGAATATTGCAGTAGGTGGTAGCTTCCAGTTCCCTCAGGAGTTCGAAGGGATGAAGGAAAAGTGGGAAGAGAGAGGAGTGCGGGGGCGGATAAGGATTGAGTTGTTACGCACAACCAGACCGAGAAGGGAAGGATGCGTGTCTACGGGGTCGAGGCGCATTATGAAACAGAAAGGGCAAGCGTTCTTTACAGCCAGAGTAGTTCTCTTTTAAACTGTAAAACTTCTCTTCAGTCGCTTGAGTGGTCTCGTGTCCAGCCACAAATCCAGCAGCCCCAGGTCCGATTCCCGGCACGAAAGTGAATGTTTTGTGTCTTCCCTGTGTCGTCTTTAGCGATGATCATGAACCATGCTGACCACTCGACGAGGGATTCGCTGTCACAAGAAAGAGGATGGAACAGACCAGACAGCTCCATTCTTGAAGAATTATAAGTAGCCTAATAGCAATGGAAATAGCAATCCCTGTAGTAATAGTAGTAGCAATAAAAGTGATAACGATAATAACAATAGCAATAATGGTAGGGATCGTAACAGTAATAGCACCAATCTTAGTAGTATAGCACAAGTAACAGTAATGTCAATAGTAATAACTTTAGTAGTAATATCAACAGTGCAAGCAATAGTAGTAATAACAACAGTGATTAGTATTACTAACAGTAATACAAGAAGTAGTAGTCATAATTGCAGTACTAATGACAATAGAAATACCAACAGCAGTAAGTAGTGAGAGTAATAATATAATACTAATACCAGGCATTAATAACAGTAATAATGATATTAGAATTAGAATTAATAATTGCAGTAGTGGTAAAAATAGTAATATCAGTAAAAGTAGCAACTTTTGTACTTTTGACAGTAGTATTAAAATCGTAGTAATACAGTAACTTACTACAGTAGTAGTATCAGTAGTAATAGCAGTAGTAGTGATAGTAGTAAAATAACAGTAATATTAGTATTAATAGCAGTAATAGCAAATACAAGCAGTAGTAACAGTTGCAGTATTTGAGAGAGGAACAGAGATTAAGGGTGTTTGAAAATTAGGTTCTTAGGAAAATATTTGGGGCTAAGAGGGATGAAGTTACAGGAGAATGGAGAAAGTTACACAACGCAGAACTGCACGCATTGTATTCTTCACCTAACATAATTAGGAACATTAAATCCAGACGTTTTAGATGGGGAGGGCGAATCCAGAAATGCATATGGAGTGTTAATTGGGAGGGAAAAAGATCTTTGGGTAGACCGAGACGTAAGTGCGAGGATAATATTAAAATGGATTTGAGGGAGGTGGGATATGATGATAGAGACTGGATTAATCTTGCACAGGATATGGAATGATGGCGGGCTTATGTTAGGGCGGCAATTAACCTGCGGGTTCCTTAAAAGCCATCTGTAAGTTGTAATAATAGTTTGTATTTATTTATTTTGCTAATAATTGTAACATAAAATTTAATATACACATATAAAACTTTAGCTCACCCCTGAAAGAGTAGAACTCGTAATATATATATATATATATATATATATATATATATATATATAATTTGAACTGGTAATGGAAATTACGGGAAAACGGCTGAACGGATTTTAATAAATGGCTCCTCATTTTGAAGCTTGGAACCTAAAGTTTTTCGGAAAAGTAGTACTTTTCAGTGAAATGTCAATTTTCCTACCTGATTTTCCTATTTTCCAAACTCCATCTGTTGTCAGTTTTGAGAACTAATTTTATCGAATCACGGCCGACTTGATTGAATTTCAGAACAAAACACACACAACAATAAACAATAGGCTATTACACGAAGGCCATGACCTGCAGGATTGCCGACATATTTAGAGATCAATTCAATTTGTTATTAAAAACTGATTCTGCAAGTGTATAATAATTTTCTGAGTACAGCTGTGTATTGGATATTCAAATCTACGAAACTTGAGGTGGTTTGATGACATTATTACCATTAGAAATTAAATATTATTATAGTTAATATCATGATGCATCTATTTTTCATTAATTGTACATAATATTGATGCTATATTGATGACATGAAAGTGAAACGTTTTGAGATTATGTAAGTAAATGTAGAGAATATTTTTATTTAGATCTTCATTTCTATAATTTACTGAGTGGCTGCTATATATAACTACAAAACTTAAGATAATAATATTATTATTAAAAATCAAATATTTTTATAGTTATTAACCCAGTCGGGTTGGGTCTTTTCCATATACTTAATGGCGGTGTATTGTAGATATTGATGTGTCATTGTCTTCAGTATTAGCTCGAGAGAGCGCAAAAATTACAGTTCCTAAGGAAAATATATAAAAAGATATTACTTACTGATAAAATAAGAGGCCTAGAAAATTTTGTAGTCTCCAGATCATTTCAGCAAGATCTCTTAGTAGGATAAAATGATTTTACGCTCTACATTTCAAATTCTACATGCAGCAGCTATACGAAAATGCTATTGTTCGAAAGCTTAGCAAACCTGACATTTTTTTAACTTTTGCCTACAATCCACAATGACCTGAAATAGCTACTGCTATCGTCCTGACATTGATACTTGCGTTTTCGCGTTGAAACTCAAAAACTGAAGTTGGATAGGTTCAAGAGAAAGTATTTGGCCTAAAAAAATCCATTCAGAGGGAGTATGTTTAATTATTATGGAAGCAAATAACTATTAAAAAGACAAGTATTCTTCATTGGAAATAAATCTGAAAAAATTTTATTTGAACGTCTAACGAACTTAGTTTGCAGCAGCATTTGCTGCACAAGCCACTAGTATATATATATATATATATATATATATATATATATATATATATATATATATACATACATACATATATATTAAATCGCAAGGAAATCGTTGGATCTTGCGATCGCGATTATATAGGCTATATACTAGGCTATTTAAAAAAAAAAGATTAATTATTATTTTTTTTTTTACTTTTCATGTGTATCATTTCTGGACTGAACCGTAGACATTAAAAAGGAATAAAACTCGTCCAATATAGGGGAAGTCGCTGTACAGACACAGATAGACGTCATGTCTAAAATAATTATTTCGATATCAGGGCTGTTCAAAACGTGTATTTGTGCGAAAATACCGAAATGGGTTTTCCGTAGCATCACAATACTTCAAGTAAAACATGATTTTATCCTAACGACTTTCGAATCAGCCTAGCATAACATCAACCACGACCTAGAAACACTGTTTCAGATCACTCTTATATTTTTCTCTCGCAGATTAGTATTTTGTGAATATTGTGTGATACGCTGGTTTCGTGTTGTAGCGCAGGCGATCCTTGGTGAGGGGAGAACTCATTTCAGAGTCCTCGCCACTAGAGGACAAAACACGAAGGACGCAGAGAACCATGCGCAGAGCTTCTATTACTAAAATTAAGAAAGGGGAGAAAACAGAAAGAACAAAAAAGCACAGACTGAGGCAAAATATATTTTCTGGGTTAATAGGAAACGATAACAGACAACATAATTAAAGGACGAAAGCAGAAAAGAAGAAAATTACAGGAGAAAAAAATCCTCCCCTCTTTTTATCTGATAAACTAGCAAAAATTCTCAATCAATAATCCTCTACATTGCGAGCTGTGTAATCTCCTGCGTTTGACGCATTATCGGAGCCTACGAATCAAATTTTAATCGTGATTTTATCTAATATTAGTGAACAAAGGAGGATTAGTGGCCGAAACATTTTTTTTTCTACAATTCCGTATCAATGCACAACAAAATTAGTACAGTATACACCCTGCTAATATTACTCCAACACATCGATATTCTGTATTTCCATAACGTTACATTTATCGGTTCTGGACGTACAGAAGGGTTCATAATAAATCATACGAAGGCATGATGGGGAAAAAATGATGAAGTGGTGATTCCCTGCCACAAGAAATGCACAACCCAGGTGACATTATTTTATACCTTTGAATCTAGTCATTAACAAAGGATCCATAACTCTTAATTTAACACCAATTTTGAATTAAATATGATGTTCAGAAACGATGTGGTATTGAAACGGATATAGCGTAAAGGTTGGTAATACTGTGATAGAGTAATATTGTGATAATTCTTTTTCAAAATGTATTACAATTTTACTGAGCGAACGAAGGACCGGTTTTGTGGAGCCACGTGTCCACGAACATTCCCTTAAAACGTTGGCATAAAAAACTGAACTTCCTCTCGCTCGGTAAAATTGTAATATATTTTCAAAACAAACTATCACAATATTACTCGTATCACAGTACTACCAAACTTTATCCTATTTCAGAAATTTTGAAAATGAAACTCGCTAGGGAACCAAAATTCTTTGAGAAAACGTGGCTCAAATTCGATTTGTTCGAAAAGAAAATATTTTTACGATTAAAAAAAATCATTTATATATATATATATATATATATATATATATATATTTCAAAATTCAAAATGGTGTCAGTTCATTGTGCAGTGATGAAGTGTTTCCCTCATAACTAAAAAACAATCTAACATTTGTGATGAACTTTTTGTGTGTATTTATACATGCCATATCTACTATATGATGCAAAATCACTTCTCTACCTTTGATAGATTGCCTGATAAAAAATAAATTAATTTTAAAAAAGGTCAAATATCAGTATTTTATTCTAATACAAAATAAAGAAGAATATTATTTATTAAGGAATGTAGTTGAAAGAGTATCATATTGTGAACATGAGTTCCAGCAATAAAATAAAAGAAAGAGAACATGAAAAAGTTAAAACGTTTATGAGTTATGATGGAAACGCTTCATCACTGCACAGTGAACTGCCACCATTTTGAAGTTTGCAAAAATATATACATATTTTCTTTTTAAATCGTAAAAATATATATATTTTTTCATCTTACACATACCAATTTTCATTATTGTACAAGCTACAATAATGGAGGAAAAAATGTTGAATATTTCCAAACATTTTACTACTGTAAGCTGTACCTAACCACTTAAAAAAGCTGATGATGATGATGATAAAGGTGACGATGGTGATTAAAAGAGGATTATGAAGCAGGAGAAGAAAAGATGATACAAACGATGATGTGATAAAGATGACGAACGAAGATAGAGCCAAAGATAATAAAGAAATTAATATTAAGAAGACCATGAGATGAAAATGAAGGCAATGATGAAGGTAAAGAAAAGAACATAATGACAAAGATCGTGATGTGATGAAGATGAAGAAAACTGAGATGGAGACCAATGTTAAGAACATGATAATAATGAAGATGGTAATTTGATGATAATTATAAAGAGAAAGATGACTACAATAACAAAGACTGTAATCGTTATGAAGATGGTAATGCAGCTGATGACAGAAAGATGAATATTTTCCATTAATCATATCTTTGAAACGCAAAATTGTGACTAAATAAGGAACTGTCGAGCATTGATTGAAACAAGGCTTGCTACGAGTACTAAGTCTAGCGAAGTGATAAACCACCACCGTTTGGTTTACTACAAATCTCACATGTGAATAATTTCAAGGAAAAATTGTTCCGGGGCCGGGTATCGATCCCGGGACCCTTCGCTTAGCGCGCGAACGCTCTTCCGACTGAGCTACCACAGGAACTATACACGACACCGTCACAATTTTTCCTTTGTATCCACACGACTCAAATGAGCTGACAAGACGCCAGAGCTCAAATATGAGTGCACACAAATACTTGTGTGACTTAAATTGTGGCTTTCTGTTAACATACCTCCAGTAACGAAGGTATTATACAAATCTGGCTTTCAGGTAGTAGTTCCCTGTAAAGCAGGTTTAACGGTGTCATGTATAATTCCTGGGGTAGCTCAGTCGGAAGAGCGTTCGCGCGCCAAGCGAAGGGTCCCGGGATCGATATCCGGCCCCGGAACAATTTTTCCTTGAAATTATTCAAACCTGCTTTACAGGGAACTACTACCTGAAAGCCAGATTTGTATAATCTCACATGTGTCTTTGCTGTAACGTCAAGATATCACTAAACCTTACGTAGGTATTATGAATCTGAACAAAAATAAATATTGTGAAATGAAGGTGTGAAAATATCTTGTGCGAGCCACTCCATATGTCATGAACATCTCACCGTATGTAATGAAAGTTCGTGAAAGGGGTTTAAAATTTATTAGGGCAAGACAGACGGACATGCTGCCCCATTCCCAAACATGGGAGCTGATTATCTTCTCTAATTTCGTGGCCACGGGACTGTACAATCCGAACCGACAAAAAGTCGTGAACGTTGATTTTTAATTTCCCTACGCTGTCTTCTCCGAATGCGTGGAATGTCTGGCGCGACAGAAAGTATGCAGTTAGTAAGAAAACCCCCCACCTCCCAATCCGCCGCCCCCAGGGGCCCATTCGGACAATCCCTACCGCTCGACAGGTATGAAACCAGGAATGGCTACACATATAGTTCAACTCCACACTACCTGACCCACAAGCACAACAATGTCGCCCACATTCCTATGCTCATGGACCTCGCGCTGTACTCCTATGTGCGCGTCGATTGCTATCTTCGCATTCCTGAGATCGTTACCGAGTTGCTTAATTTGATTTATGTTTCCAGAGGCTTCCACACTGCAACAACTAAGCACTTTTTGTAGTTCGCTATTTAGAAGTTCAAAATTACATATTTCTATATTTGAACGAATATGATGCTACAAACAACGTTGCAATTTTTTTTAATAAAAAAGACTATTTCGAAAATCTTAATAACCTGCTTTACAGGTAGCTACTACCTGAAAGCCAGATTTGCATAATATATTCGTTACTGGAGGTACGTTAACAGGAAGCCACAATTTAAGTCACACAGAATGTGTGTGCACTCAAAGTTGGGTTCTGGCGTCGTGTCAGCCCATTTGAGTTGTGTGGATATAAAGGAAAAATTGTGACGGTGTCGTGTATAGTTCCTGGGGTAGCTCAGTCGGGAGAGCATTCGTGCGCTAAGCGAAGGGTCCTGGGGTCGATATCCGGCCCCGGAACAATTTTTCCTTGAAATTATTCGATCTTAATAAGAGTTTGAAATTTAAAAGTAAGATAATACTTTCGCGTTTTGGGTTGGTTCCTCCCACTGTTGATGAAATAACGAAAATATTAAATTTCAAGAATTAATTTCACCTTTGCTTTCAGGCGGAAAGAAAGGAAGAAAGAAAGATAAAATAAATAAATAAGAAAGAAAGAAAGCAAGAAACAAACAAGAAAGCAAGAAAGAAATAATAAATAAATAAATAAACAAATAAATAAATAAAGGAAAAAAGAAAACAAAGAAAATGTGACGGAAAACTTCTAAACGATCATAACTCTCTTTGCTTAGAAAGTAATAGTAAAAAATTCACATTTTGTGCGGTCTTTTTATGTATTTTGATAAAAATTGTAGTTCCCTTGGCTTTCATATGTACTTAACTGTAAAATAATTTTGTATTATTAAGTTTTATTATAAGTATGCTGTAATAAAACAGACTTTAGTATAATATAGGCCTAAGCCTAAATCTAAATACATATTTTCTATCCTCTTTAATAATTATAGTTCTCTCGACTTTATACGTAGCTAACTGTAAAATCATTATTATCAAGTTTTATCATAATTATTTTGTAATATTAACATATTTTAAGTATGATATAAGCCTAAATCTGTACTGTAAATATTTTGTAATAAAATATTGACGTAATTTATAGTATAATATAGGCTTAAGCCTAAATCTAAGTACATAATATTTTCTGTCCTCTTTTTTGGAACAATGTCCTCCTTTTTAAAGCTTTGTGTCCTCGTTTCTATCGATGTGAATCTGGTCACCCTACCCTTACCTTGAGTGAAACGTTTTTATTCTCGGTATATCATACAGTATTTAGGTTACGTAAACATGAATGTAAGGATTAAACTAATACTACCACAGGCAGGATGAGTACTAACTATCTTTATTTAAATATATTAAAAGTCTAAAACCTTTAAAACTTAAAAAAGAAACTTCACTGTGTTAAAATTTAATATTCCGTACGGCTGTTTCAGAGTCGTTTACTCCATCTTCAGCGGATGAAATGTTGCCTGTTGACCGAGTCTTCCGGTTTGATTTGTCACAACTGGTAGGGGTGTCTACGTATGATGGTGAGAGGAGGAGGTGGTGGTAACTGTGTATGTAGACGCGAGGATATGAGGATGCCTATATATTGTCTAATAATGTCAAATATTTTTATTTGCATTGAATTTCAGCTGGGTATTTTCTTTGTGTAATTTCGTATGTTTGTTTTTTTATGCTGTATAGTGATTCTAAGTCTGTTCCCATGTTGTAATTATGGTTAGTTTTGACAATGTGTTCTTCATAGTTTGATCTATTATACTGTTGTTTTATTGCTTTAATATGTTCCTTGTATCTAGTTTGGAATTATCTATCTATTCGACATCTTTATCTTTCAATTGGTGATGACAATTTCTATTCTGTTAAGTTTCTTTAACAAACAAAACCACAGATTTTCCAATGTAGATTTTCACGGCCGGCGTCAATGGGGTGAGTGTTTTTCGGACTGAGGCCGTGGTCTTCTGGCGATGTTACGTCCAGACGTTTCGTCTACAGCTACGGTGAACATCATCACTCTAGGGCGCAGCTGTAGACGAAATGTCTGGACATAACATCTCCAGTAGACCAAGGCCCCTTACCTCGGAAAACACTCACTCCAAAACCACAGATATTGGTCAGTTGAAAATCTAAGAGAGATTTATGAAAGCCGCTAGGTTCTACACAGCGAAAAAATTGTATGGTATGGAGCAGGAGCTTTCGGTAGCGTCGGGCCTTACAATTTTTTTTTAACTCCTTATGTTAGAACAGAATGATGGGGAATTTCGTCATTCCGACATTAGACGACCTACAGCATCAGCTTGAAAACCTGTGTTTTCAATAATATGGGACAACTGTTCACATAGGATGTCATTTGTAAAAGTTACTTCAGTTGTGTACATAAATTCTAAATTTTAAATAAACTGTTGGGTAGTTTAAATACAGGTTTGATTCAATTTAAAAAGATTCTTATGTAATATTAAAAATAGTTCGTTTAATATATTAACCTTATATTCTTATATATATATATATATATATATATATATATATATATATATATATATATATATATATGTATTTACACATGTATTTAAGTTAACAATGAAGGTAAAAGCAGTAGTCAATTGAAGGGTTCAGAACCATAGTGGTCCAAGCGCCATTTACTAAAACCGTAGAAAACAAGAGTTGAAATGAAGTTATTACCATAATACAATGGAAACATATAGCAAGTAATATAAAATATCACATTAAAACTAAATGATACGTCAAACTTCATTAAACTATGGTATTCACTTAACTTTAAACCTTTCTTTCTCCGTTTTTAATAAATGGCGCTTGGCCCATTATGGCTCTGAACCCTTCATTTCATCATGATTTCTTCATTTACCAAACTCTTTCCTGAATAACCGAAGGTTATATTTCTCCCACACATAGGCCTATCAAGATAATTCTTAAATGAATGAGTTTAAATTTCAGACCTATTCGCTTCCTATAGTCGGAAATACTGAATTAATAAAAACAATTTTAATGTAATTCGTATTTGTACACAACTTTTTTGTATCAAAACCACAGTCTAAATTTGAGCCCACTATATTACTGCCATCATTTCTTGTTTACAGTATGTTAAGAATTCCTCACTGTATTTTTGGTAATCGGTTATATAATGCTATAATAATAATAATAATAATAATAATAATAATAATAATAATAATAATAATAATAATAATAATAATGGCTTTATTTAACCTGGCAGAGTTAAGGCCGTAAGGCCTTCTCTTACATTCAACCAGGACTACACATAGAAGAAGGGACAATTCCTTGTGCACTTAAGATTGCCCATATAAATTCAAATTTTTACATGGGAGAAATTCGACAGTTTATTTTTATTTATTTATTTTTTTTTAATGTTCCTCTTATAATGCAGTGGAAAAATTTACAAATTTATTTGCAGATAGGTAAAGTATATTCGGCATCTTCTTGTGCAGGCCAAATGTTGAGTCGCGGTGTCATAAATAAGTCCAGTACCATAAATAGTAACTTACTCTTCTCTCTTCTAAATCCAATGCTAAGGAGTTTTAACATCTTGTGTATGTAATTTGAAGCTGTGGGATTATGTATAATATTTCCATGGATGGAGACAATACTACAGTATATTCGGAGCAGAATCTGTAAAATGTATTTGGCTAATGATCTAGGTACAAAATTATAGTTGAATTCATGGAGTATATGCTTCAATTTTATGGCATTTAAATCGGGTGCTAAAAAATACTATTCAATGAGTGAAGATAGGCCGTTTTAGTAAGTTCTGTTGTATTTTCATAGGCACATACAGAGTATACTACAGTTCCATGAACTTGATCAGATATCATAGATCCAATTCCAAAGAACATGTAACAGAGGAAAAAAAGAAGACAAAAAAAAAGCAAAAGTAACAATTTTATTGTAGTGTGAAGAAGCGATTGAGACAAATCTGTGATTGTTATTATTATTATTATTATTATTATTATTATTATTATTATTATTATTATTATATTTATGTATAGTTAGATTCGCTAGTTTGTTGAATCGTCATATTTCTCTTTTAGTATAGTACAAAGCATTCCGTTTAATTACGATTGATGTCTTTTTTCACAGTCAGAGCCATTTTTAACGATAAATATGAAATATTTTCGAATGAATCAAGAATTATGATCAGACTACATGTTCAATTATATATAGCCTAATGTACGGTCATATTTTAAAACAAAGTTTTGCGAATTTGAGCTGTTTATGGGAATTATTATTATACTTATGCAATAGAACACAAATTATGCTTTTTATAATTTATTTGTTTTTATAAATTCACATATTAATAATATATTATAATATAAAATTTCTGTCGTCTTATCAATGAATATTTTTCATCCTTAAGGAGTTGTGTGTTTCAGGCTGGGGAATCTTGACCCGATCATTACGCTGTCCTTGTAGATCCAGTGAATTAAAGGAAGGACTGTAATGATACTTGCGAATTAATTTTACTCTGTTTTTTATTGATTTGGAGATAATTTTGTCGACTTACTTGTTCCCTGTTTTATAGTAATACAGATACAGTAGCGAATAAGTGGCTACCACAATAAGGATATGGGTCTTCCTGTGCAACGGAATATCACGGACATGGATTTAAGCGAAAATAACATATGTGTATAGTCCATAGGCTAATGTAAGAGTTGTACTTAACAGGGATATTACCACGAGAACACGAGACGTATTATTTTGAAGTAACAGATCTTTCATCAGCTGAAGCTCAAATTCAACGCGGATGAGAAATGCAGCCACACTTACAAGTAGGAGATGGTCTAAGTACAGTAGCGTCCCGCTGACGTTCAAGGATGTTTTGCAATATATGGTGACTGTTAAGATATCTGCCCGAGTTTTTGGTAGTCACGACTCAACTCCATGAGACTCCTTAGATAGTGCAACCGCTTTGAAATGACCTTGTTTTAACTGGGCTAAACAAAATCCCTCCCTGACAATATCTACACTTGTTGATCGATGGAACTATCATAGAGCCAATTGGCTAGTATATATCCATCGATTCATAGAGTCATTCTATCTAAGAGCCAGCTGGCTAGTCTCTGAAATTGAGACAACTCATCCTGCCTAAGGTTTTTCCGTGGTTTTCCTAAGGCGCTAAGACAAATGTCGGGATGAACCCTAAAATAAATGGGCCACGGACCTGCATTCATATCCCCATGACCCCTTTCATTAACCTAAATTAATTAATAATTACATCTATCATAAATTCATAAATCAGTCGACCTCCTACCTAAAAGCTAAATTGGCTAGTCTCTTATATTAAGACAACTCATCCTGCCTTAGGTATTTCCGTGGTTTTCCTAAGGCGTTAAGACAAATGTCGGGATGAGCCCTAAGAGAAATGGGCCAAGGAACTATATGCCCTTCCCCATAAATTCACGAAATACAGATGCAAGGTCACTCATGTAGTCGCAAATCGAAAGGACAATATTCAATTTGCAGATTCAGAATTCACGGCGTCTCTCCTGGCGGTCTTCACCTGCCTTGACATCGAACAACAGACGACAGAGTCTGCCCGAGCCATTTTTTCGGTATATGCGAAGTTAAACACCATCCTTAAATTTCCTCTGTTTCTCCTTTACCTCCCGGTGCTGTATGATTTTGATAACTATTTATTTAAAATTTTTAATGATCTACATGCTGGAGGACTTTCGACCGCATACGCATGCACATACATACGTACATATATACGCATACATACATACATACATACATACATACATACATACATACATACATACATACATACATACATACATACCATACGAGTATGAAAGTGAAAAAAAAATATATGAGAATTTCTATGCTTTGCACAATCAATAGACTTTGAAAGATTTCGAAAAACGCTAAACCTATGAAATAATATAACGATTTGATGTGTAATAAGATTTAAAATGGTTTTGTACTATAAAAATTTTATTTCTCCAACAGTGTAATGAAAGTAATGTAAATTTTGTATCAATAATTCTGGAGAGAAGCATGTATTATTTACTCCAAGTAATGGAACATGTTGTAAAAATAAATCTTTATAGAAAAAAAAACACACATATTGCATTTCTCCATTCCTGTCTATCTTGTGTCTCGTTTTCAAAATTGATCCACCCATGATAACCTAGACACACGATCACAACACTCCTCAATTTTATCCATTCCCTCCCACCGAACATCCTCATATTCATCTTCTTTCACTGTGGCTGTTCCTCGACTTTGGAATTCCCAGCCGAGTAATGTCAGGGACTGTCAGACATCAAACCAATTTAAGAATAGGCTAACGAAATATTTTTCTAACAATTCTTGTTAACAATAATAGCTCTTTCAGGTTTCTCAATGTTTAATGTTTATATATCAGAGAATAAATATTTAAATTATCTCATTATTATTATTATTATTATTATTATTATTATTATTATTATTATTATTATTATCACTATTTCTTACCAATGTTTATTATTGTCACACTAACATTACTTATCCAACTTTCATTATTTACTTTCATGTTGTTTTATGGTCTAGATATTAATGTAATAAATATGTAAGCAATTGTATTCAATTAGAATTAGAGTCTGGCTGAGCGGAAGAGAAGGCCTACTGGCCTTAGCTCTGCCAGATTAAATAAATAAATAAATAAATTATTAAAATACATGCAGGTATGTATATGCATGCATATCTAACTTGAAGATAGAACCAGATTTGTCAATTTCTTTCTCTTCAGGTTAGGAAGGTTTTAAACATACTTTTAACAAAGAAAAAAGTTAAAAGTTTCTTTTAACTTTTGTACTGGTAATCGAACCCATGAATCAGATTACAGGGTCCACCTATAGCAGTACAGTCCAAGGTATTCTAGTCGGGTTGTACAGACCCATAACGAGAAGAGGTCGTCTGTAAATATACGATAACTTTTGTCTCGAAAGGGAAAAAAATATGAGGGTGGCAGGACCATTTATGAGAGTAAGGTTTTTATGTAGACTACGGAGGGGGCGCGGGGGTGAATGAGGCAGGCACCCAGGTGTGACTGCTCGGGGGTTACGCAGGGTCGGAGCCCCAAAACCCTGTCAGGCTCAGCCTTGGTTATACTGGTCACAAACCAAGCGGCCGGCTGGTGCATTAGCGACATATCTCCACTCGCTCATCGTGTTAAACGCGGTTAATATCTCTGGGCGGGAACCTTTAGGAATTCGGGAGGATGAGGTGGGCTTGTCAACATCAAACAGTTTTCGCGACTGCCAGCAGATGCGTTATAGTTTTCGCAGGCAGCGAACTGGAAGGTTCGTAACCCAATGGTTCGTTGCTGCGGAGAACTCGAGAAGGTAACCAAATAGTACCCTTGTTTAAATAGCTGTCGTGACGTTAGTCGGCTATTCTCCATTTATCACTTACACAAGGACTAAGTCACCATATTATCGGACACAAGAACTACTTTGAAAGGTGAGCTACTATCAATGAAGGAAAAGTTGGTTAAATACAAATCAGACAGGCCTATGTGAGGGATACAATTTTAAAAAGTTACAAAAAACTTACTTCTGATTGAGGTTCTGACTGATTTATTATCAGGCAGTACATTTCCCTTGACTATATGTATCAGTATGTATCAGAGAAAGAACAATAATTGTTTGTGTACAATAGTGGCAAAAAAAAAAAAACCGGACCGACTGAATAATCGAAGTCCCCGAAATGAGCCACTGCGGATGCCACGCCGCATTCACCAGACAGCGAGTAATTTATAGACATTGTTGTAGTTTCGACTGCTGACATAGAGCGTATTCCGAATCTCATCTGCGAGCAATCCGATGGCATCACGGTGTTCCGAATTCCACCAATGACGTCATTGATGCTCCACCGGTGTCGCACCGGTGCCATCAACTTGCAGAGGTGGTGACAGTCTCCATCAGCCGCCATCAGTGAATCTGATTGGTTCTTGTATAGGGCGGGAATTAGCAGACGAATAACATCGTGCACTGTTTTGTCATGGCGGTGTGTTCTGCTGCATTGTTTGTAATGAGCACAACGTAAAAACAATATGTTAATGGCGTATGAGCGAACATGTCAACGGACCTGTTATTACTACCGGTTCAAGAAATAAATTGTTTATGCTACCTTTTCTTTGAACGAGATGGGAGTACGAAAATTTCGCAAAATTTTGCTAGCGTAGCACAGACGACAACTTGTACAGTCGCCATGACAGCCATCGATCCTTCCAGCAGTTTTGTTCCTTATTTCGCTGCAACGTGACGTCATTGATGCCACCGGACCGGTGAGATTCGGAATACGCTGATAGCCCATTTCGAAAGCCATTAGAAAATAAGCTGGTAAAATTCATGTTCTGGGAATAATAAGTTAATTAAGTAGTAAAATATTGCTGCAATCGAAAAGTATTGAGAATAAATTTGAATAAGGAACAAAAAAAATTCCTTCCCAGGCAGGATTCAAACCACGAAAGTCTTAGTTACCGGTCTATCGTGCTCTCGCTGTGAACACGGCTCTGAAATGAGCTATAAGGGTCGGTCCGGTGTTTTTGCCACTACTGTACATCCAAAGTCTGATTAGTGAAATATATGTTACTAGTCAGTGATGTATGCAATGAATGAGGAAAGGAACTGGCCACGGCCACCCTACCCTATAATCTCTTGGTTTAGTTACCTCATGAGTGAGTCTTATTGTTGTCACTTAAGAGATTCTAAGCAGTCTTCGTACTGGCAGCAGTAGGCCTACATACCTACAGACAGAAAGAAAAGAAGAAAAACAAAATTTACGGCTTAAAAAAGGGAATAATCCAGAACGTTCAAAGGTTGTCATAAACTTTATGGAACTAGTGTCATATTTAAACTTCCTAGGATGCGATGTATGTTACAAAATATAAAATTATAGGAATAACAAACTCAATTAATTTCAAATGATATGTAGCACAACACATACTGTACAAAAAACACACACACAGGCCTATATACTGTGTGTATATATATATATATATATATATATATATATATATATATATAATTTATAAGCTATCCCCCATTGAGGGTCGCCTTTACGGACTCAGTATACTCTGAACAAAATATACATATGTGAACATAAGTAATGAATAAAGAAATAAAGAGAAGGCATGAAAAATTACAATTGCATTAATGAGGCACCATGTGATTAATTAGGACTTGACAGGACTCCTTTAATGTCATCCCTCAGAGATGTAGGCAGATCAAATTGCTGTTGAAATTCTTCAATAAAAGCAGGCATAGTCCCTCGAGCACCTATATTCATTCATTCGTTCATAGTGTTTTGCCCAAGGGCAGGTCTTTCACTGCAAATCCAGCTTTCTCCAATATTTCCTATTTTCTAACTTCCTCTTTGTCTCCACATATGATCCATAGCCCCTACATCTTAAGTCGTCTATCATCTGATATCTTCTTCTGCCACGAACTCTTCTCCCTTCACTATTCCTTCCAATGCATTCTTCAGTAGGCAGTTTCTTCTCAGCCAGTAATCCAAACAATTCCTCTTCCTCTTCCTGATCAGTTTTAGCACCATTCTTTCTTCACCCACTCTTTCCAACACTGCTTCATTTCTTATTCTGTCTGTCCACTTCACACGTTCCATTCTTCTCCATATCCACATTTCAAACGCTTCTAGTCGCTTCTCTTCACGTCGTATTAATGTCCATGTTTCTGCCCCATACAATGAGTGCTACACTCCACAAAAAGCACTTCACTAGTCTCTTCCTTAGTTCTTTCTCCAGGTCTGCAGAAGATGCTCCTTTTTCTATAAAAAGTTTCCTTGGCCATTGTTATCTTTCTTTTGACTTCCTGACAGTATCTCATGTCACTGCTTATAGTACACCTCAAGTATTTGAAGCTGGCCACTTGCTCTACTGTCTCATTTAGAATTTTCAAGTTTAATTTCTTTATTTTTCTTCCTGTGATCATGATCTTCGTCTTATTTGCATTTATCTTCAATCCATACTGCTCACAGCTGTAATTTTGCTCCAGTAGCAAGCAAGCAAGCCGAATACCTCAATGTGGATTAAGGAATACTTCCGTTTGAAATAGTTAATTGAAGGCTCACAGATCGACTTCCTCTCATGGTGGACCTCGGCTGACGACATCCTAATTCGAAACGTATCGTTGCGTCCACAATGATGTCCTGTTTAGTGTCAGCATTGTGCGCTAAAATGTGTACTCGTCTCGTTGACCCATTTTCAGTTACACATTTAATAAAACATTGACAGGAATCAATTGTTTTAATCGTTTTAACAAGTAAATGAATGATCTTTGACAATTTGACACAACTCTCGAGTATGTTTCTTTCAGGTACGTTTGTTATCGAGATAAAAACCTAAAAGTTTAGTATATTTATCACTGCCAACATGATTATAAAGACTACATATGTACAAAAGTTTGAGTTTTACTCAGATTAAGACTTAGACCATTAGCAAGCACTAAACTATTAAGATAAATTATGTAGTGTGCTTGCCATATTTATATCTATGTCATTAAAAGCTTTCGTAACAGTCGTATTGTCTGCATATGGCAGCTGGTAGATCATTCACACAAATTATAAATGGAAACGGACCAATATGGTCTCTTGCAGAACACTACATTCATACAATAAATCGATTTTTTACCATTTATATCTACAGTTTGTTGTCTGCCCGTGAGATACGATTCAATTACACATAATTCCTTTCCTTTTACACCATAAAATGAGAGCTTATTTAACATAATATCATGAGGCAAACAGTCAAAACTTTTCTAAAGTTGAATATGATAAGAATCAATATACCATAAATTTATCTTTATTATTCTAACTAGATTTTCAACATTGGCAAAAATTTAATAAAAGTTCAGACTGAATTAGGTACATGGTAAACTAAAAGAGCCAGTAACTGATTTTACTGTCTTGGAAATGTTATTTCGGAATAAAAATAAAATTTGGGCACCAACATTGAAAACATATAATATATTAAATGGTAAAATTGAAAGACACTTAGACAAAGAGATGCTAGCCAGAAGAAAATTAAGGTACATAGCATCATAGTGAAAGCTACACTTAGATTTGGAAGCGAAACATGGATACTAAATAAATAAAAAAGAACACAGAAATAGCCGAAATGCTTTTCTTAGAAAACTTCTTAGTTTTACAAGATTAGATAAAGAAAAAACACTTACTGTACATCCGGAAGAAATTTAACGCTTAAAACATTGTGGGAGAAATTTAGCTCTATCAATAGAACTGACTTCAACATATCCATAGCATGGAAGTTGGACTTCCTAAAGTGGCCATGAAATTCCACCCTCATGGAAAACGAGACCTTGGCCATCCAAAAAGGAGATCGCATGAACAAAATCATTAAAGAAATTAGTGCTTCCGAGAACAAGATTAACTGAGGTTCTATAATCTCATATCGACGATCTTGTTCAAAAAGAAAATAACTCAAAATTTAAAGTTTTGTTAAATCTGAATTTTAAAGCTTTATGATGCTATGAAAATTCAAAGGATACAATAGGACCTCTATTATCCATGGTAATGAAGGGGGTGGGCTGAACGGTTAATCGAAAAAATCGGATAATCAGTACCATAGAAAACTTTCTTAAATTAAGTGTTCCATAAGTGTTTCGTAATTTTCTCCTTGGTCATGTATTTTAACACATTAGGTAGTGGATCAGAAATTTTAAGTATAACAGCTCTGTTGAAAGAGTGGATGAAGAAAGAAGAATGCTGAAGCTGATCAGAAGGAGAAAAAGGAATTGGCTGGGTAAATGTCTGAGAAGAAACTGCCTACTGAAGGATTCACTAGAAGGAATGGTGAACGGGAGAAGATTTCGGGGCAGAAGAAGATATCAAATAATAGATGGCATTAAGATAAATGGATCATATGCGGAGACTAAGAGGAAGGTAGAAAACAGGAAAGATTGGATAATGCTGGGTTTGCACTGACAGAAAATTATGAATGAATGAATGTTAATGACGGGTTTATAAGGGTCAAGGAAACTTCCTATGCTGGATTTCTGTGGAAAGATAGGAAAAGTATAGGTCTCATGTTATAGATTTAAGTAATTTATACACTTTATCCTTGGTTTTTATTAAATCCCGCACAGTTGTAAATCCAATCTCGTATTCCGATGTGAGATGAACCGCAGTTTCTCTTTTCCAAAACCACTCAATTATATGTACTTCTCTTCGATACTTAGCACAACATGTATTCTTTTGGCATTTCTGGAAGACGTTTTGCGCAGAGAAATTAAACAGGTCACTCGAACAGGATCATAATGTGTAAGGGCAAAGGCTTGTAATATCACTCTCTCTATTAAAAAAATACGTACTAATGTATTGTGCAGAAATCAATATTTTTTCTGCAACAAAAAAGGAGAGAATGACAGACGGATAATCCAGCAATAATCCTGGATGTTTTATATATACTATAAGTTTCAAATTAGCATGTGTTAATTGAATTTTTCACGGCAACATGAAGCTTTAAAATTCAGGGTTCTTAAAATATGT
This sequence comes from Periplaneta americana, assembly GCF_040183065.1. Taxonomy (NCBI): domain Eukaryota; kingdom Metazoa; phylum Arthropoda; class Insecta; order Blattodea; family Blattidae; genus Periplaneta; species Periplaneta americana. Next base: position 42,848,654 of record NC_091130.1, read on the forward strand.
TCATGATGATTAAGACGATGATTTTAAACATAACATTATACTACTTCGAGTAAAAATTTCGTGTCGTGAGTCTTGTATGTTTTATTCTCTGTTGTTTCAAGCTGTGGTCTTGCCCCATGCTCATAACATGACAAGAAATTCCGCTACTAGTGAATATTTGGTTGAAAATGGTGACAAGAGGACAGATGCACCAAAGGTTTCAATCCCACAAGGATTACCATGGTTACAATTTTATGTTTTCGTTATAAAAATATTCTATTTTATCATTTTGTATTATATATTTTTAAGTTTTAATATATTCTGGTATTCAGTAACTCTAAGTCTTGGGGGAGTTTCGAAGTAAATGAAAAAAAAAATATGTCAGGTTTACGAAAATAATTCACCAGTTACCTTTAAGGAAATTGGAGTAAAGACAGCCCCTTACTCCTTGACCATTCACAATGCAAGAATTTTTGTGGCCAGTTGACATTACTTTGACAAATGTCCGTGAAAAGAAAAAAAAGAAAGAATAAATCTCGACATGTAGCATTGTTGCTTCCAGGAGCTTGATATTTACCTGGTCTGTTCAACAATGCCCGCGACCTTTGCCTCCCCTCCCTCACTCATCTCGGGTACACAAAAGAGCCAGAAGTAGGAGGGGTCCTCCCCCGCCTCCCCACGGCTCTACCTCACACTTTGCTCAACACACCTGGTATTCCGAGATGTAACTGGCAGCAAGAAAAGAAAAAGAATGGGAGAAAAAATTAGCAACAAAGAAAAGATTCTAGAATGAACAACTATGGTTAAGTTATAAGAAGGCGCAGGACCAAACAGCTAGAAATGTATATTTTATTTTCGATTTGGACAGAGTTCAGAGTTCAAGGGATGAACATATTTAGTTAGCCCTGAAAGACCAGGATTCAGCTAGTTCTAAACCCTCATCTGTCTATCCCATTAGACAAAACCTTTGATACGCCAGATGTTTCAGGGGATGTTACTTCATTCTGACACATGAATAATGCAAAAATAGTGCCTGGAGTGAACTCGCTGAGGCAGTAATATTCTCTACGATGTCCATACACCTCATTTGGCTTATACTGCAGAGACTTCATTGCTTTTACAGCAGTACGATCACAAAAAATTTACATATGTACAATTACAGTAGTTACAGAGTGTCATATGGAATTCTTTTAATAGCACTGAAGATGATGATAATAATTCTAATTCTAATTCTAATTTATTCACAATTTAAATTTGAAATGATACATATCGATTGATACCCGAAATGATCATATGCTCGTGCTCGACTACAGTCCAGTAGTCTACATAAATTTTACAGAGATCAATAATAATGTTGATAATAGAAATAATAATAATAATAATAATAATAATAATAATAATAATAATAATAGAATAACCGTGACGGAGATGATACAAAGATAGTAATACAAATTAATTCATTAATAATAATAATAATAATAATAATAATAATATTAATAAAACAAAAATATTTACAATAATGAAATAAATACTAAGACAGATAAAATAAAATATAAAACCACTTAGCGAGAGTTAACACAATTTAAATAAGCATACAATAGCCAGGAAAAAAATGACGAACTCGAAAATCAACAGTAAAGTTCGTTGCAACGCAGACGACAGCAACCGCCCTATTGACATTGTGTTATACAGTATTTGTAGTAGGGGGGAGCCGAAGGTCTACGTAACTGCCGTTCTCTTCGAATCTTCTCATACAATCATAATAATAATAATAACTTAATAATAATAATAATAATAATAATAATAATAATAATAATAATAATAATAATAATAATAATCGTCATCATCATCATCTACAACTCTATGAGTAGGGTTGTGATTTCATGGTGATTATGTAACCATGATTTCGGGGGTTGATTTCGATGAATACTTCATAAAAAAACAAGCAATTTCGTGCTTATTTCACACCCTAAAGAAACTTAAAAAATAATACAATAACATTTTTAATTGCTATTGAAACAATCAATTCCTCTTAAACTAACAGAACTTTGTTTGCATCATAATTAAATTCATAGCTCAGTTTCATTCAACTGTCAGGGGGTGACGGCACTGCCTTCTTGATCACACTAAAGGAGTTGTGAGAAAGAGAAATGACAGTTGTCTGCATGCGCTGTAAACAGTCCCTGAAAACATGCATAATCTACATCGTTGTTAGATACCACGCTTATGTAATGCTCAACGATCAAGCATGTAGAAATTTTCAGGTATATTTTATAACGAAAAAAATTTTCACTATTCGGAAGAAAGAGCAATTTTTCGTGCGAAAACTGTTTTTTGTTAAAAAAAAAATATCGTGATTATGAAGCAGTTTCGTGAATTTATACCAATTTCGCGAAAATTCGCGAATTATTTCACTTAATTTTGGACTTCCATTAAGTGATTTGCATAATCCATTCATACAATTGAACAGGAGAAGAGTTCGGAGCAGAAGAAGATATCAGATGATAGACGACATTAAGATATGTGGATCATACGAGGAGTCCAACTGAAATTTGTGATGGACTAAGATAGTTTGGTGATAGGTTTTCACGGGATACTCCCGTTTCCCCTACCGGTATTTCACCATTGCTCCATCAATCATAATCATACGGTGTTATGTAGTTCACCTCCAATTGTGCACAAAGGGCAACGCCTTCGTGGCGGATAATAAAACTACAAGCTTCGACGCGTCGCCAAGTAGATGAGGACGCTTGGGTGAATGACGGAACTAAAAGTGCCCGCCATTATTTAACAAAATATGTTTTTGAATTTAGGATGATTCTATCACCATCACCATCACCATCATCATCATCATCATCATCATCATCATCATCATCATCATCCACGTGCAAAGTATTAGGTATCACTGGCCCGTTACGGTCTCTAGCCATCTCCTTTTAGGCATTCCAGGGATTTGACGACCTCTTGTTGCATTGCCTATACGATAAGATTAATTTGAGAAATCTGAGGTTGTTCATTCTATCCACGTATTTCCATTAAGTTTTGTAACTATGAATATAATATAAAATTAGTTAAATTTTCAGATCCTAGAGGATGTCTTCATTTCTTCGATGGTCCAAAAGTGTAGGCTATATCCCGCTGTCCGTCTCATGAAACGCATTTCAAAAGATGTCAATGGTCCTTCATCAATTTTTTAAGTGTCCATGCTTCATTGCCGTAAACTAAGGCTGTATAAACTAAAATTTCGTACAAGTGAAGTTCATTCCATCTATAATCTCTAATATCTAAATCTCAACCTCTTCTTACCGTTCTGCAACCCGTTGATGAAGAAACGAGGCTATGGCGACCGAGTCACATACTGGAGAAAATGCCAGAATACAGATCCGTCTAGAAGATCTAGAGGTAGCAGCCCTACCACTAGAATAGTCAACGCGGTCCTCTTAAGCCCACCTGAGAAAAATCTCAATACGTTCAAATGCCACAACCAGTACAGCCGGAATGAGATTGTTTTATAATATTGTTAACGATGTCTGTCCTTTATTGTAAATTAGGCAGTAGAGCAAGTGGACAGCTTCAAATACTTGGAGTGTACTAACAACAGTAACATGAGCTGCTGCCAGGAAGTCAAAAGCAGGATGTCAATGATAAAGGAAACTTTTAACTGAAAAAGGAACATCTTCTGTTGAACTTCTGAAAAAAAAAGAACTAAGGAAGAGACTAGTGATGTGCTTTGTATGGAGTGTATGGAGTATGGGGACAGAAACATGGACATTACGACGAAGTGAAGAGAAGCTGCTAGAAGTATTTGAAACGTGGATATGGAGAAGACTGGAGCGTGTGAAATGGACAGACAGAATAAGAAATGAAGCAGCGTTGGGAAAAGTGGGTGAAGAAGAAATAATGCTGAAGCTGATGGGGAAGAGGAAAATGAATTGATTGGGTCATTGGCTAAGAAGAAACTGCCTACTGAAGAATAGTGGGAAGGGATAGTGAACGAGAGAGGAGTTTGGGGCAGAAGAAGATATCAGATGATAGACGACATTAAGATATATGGATCATATGCGAAGACAAAGAGGAAGTCACAAAATAGGAAAGATTGGGAAATGCTGCATTTGCAGTGAAAGACCTGCAAAAGAACTACGTATGAATGAATATATCTGTCACTTGAAGAAACTTTGAATTTTTTTCTGTATAAGCGTTTTTTTAGTATTAAATTTATTATTATTATTATTATTATTATTATTATTATTATTATTATTATTATTATTGTTTAAAACATCCCGTAATAATAAAATGGCAGAAATAAATCAAGGAGTCCGTCAAGGATGTCCTTTGTCGCCGACACTTTTTAATTTATACATGGACGAAGTCATACGAATATGGCTGAATGAAGTATTATCATTAGATTTTAAATCAAATGACATAAATTGTACTATAATTTTATTTGCTGATGATCAAGTGATCATTAGCGAGAGTGAAAATGCTTCACAACAGGCAGTCTTGAAATTAGTTCGAATTGCATCAATTTTTAATATGAAAATATCGACCAATAAAACAAAAGCGATGACATGTATTGGATCTCAACCAATAAGAGAGAAATTGGTTATAGAGAACAAAATAATAGAACAAATCAACACTTTTACATACATAGGTTGTTCAATAACACATGGCAAAAAAAATGTGGAATCGAGGAAAAATTAAATAAATTCAATTATTTCTGTGGAGAAATAAATAGAACATTGGAAAAGAAAGTGAGAAAGGAAACATTAATCAAATATTGCAAAGTAATGGCAATTCCGTCCCTTCTATAGGCTGCGAATCTTGGGTTCTATAGAAAAATGAAGAAAGAAGAATTGAAGCAGGTGAAATGAAATTTCTTAGATATGTTGCGGTTTATACACTATTGGATAAAAAAAGAAATGAAGATATTAGAAAAGAATTAAAATAGATAGTATAATTCAACTTATTAAAGAATATCAACGTAATTGGAAAGAACATGTAAATAGAATGCCAACAACAAGTGCAACGAGAGCAGCCATGAATTATAATCCATCAGGAAGGAGATCATTAGGAAGACCAGTAAAATGTTGGCGAGATCAATTTTAATGGAGGCGGAACAGGCCGAAAGCCCTAAACCTAGAAGAAGAAGAAAAAGAAGAAGATGATGATGATGATGATGATGATGATGATTAATTACTGTTATCGATCAGGTGCAAAACGGAGTGTCTTTCTTCCGTTTTGTTTGTTGTCATGGATCCTGGTCAGTTTTCATTTGAAATATTTATTCGTATACAAATAACCCAATAGGTCTCGATCCCATGCGGTGAAAAGATCCCTTGCGAGGCTGGGAAAAGTCAGTGACGGTAAGACTAAGATAAATTCTGCTTTTTCAACACGGTACTTCAAGAGTCCCAAAAAGTAATAGCTGGAAAGTGAACCGAGGATCTCTGAGATGTGAAGTGAAACAATCAAACTGCAGGAAGTGTTGATCGGCACCTCGACAGCCATCATAGCCTTTATTGACCAGAGGGAGAAGTGGATGGGGTGGAACAAGACATATTCACCGCTGTAACCATGCACACATACAGTTTTCTTTTCTTCCCTAGGGATGGACTCAAGGCTCAACAAGTGAAAGGCACTACATTCAGTCAATATATCGATTCCTGCTTGCTACCACCACTACCGCCGACCGACACACCGAAAAGCCATTGATTTGACATTGATAGCCCTCGGTGGTGGTCAGTGTGTGTGAGCTCCTGGCTTGCTGACTGTTAGGAACACCGCAAGAAAAAGAGGAAGAGAGGGTAGTAGTAGCCCGGAGGGGTGTCTCACCCTATCGAAGTCCAGTTGCCTTTAACTTGTTTGCGAGAACATTGGCTTCCAGGTAATGTTCATCGCTGAATGGAAGATGAATCCACACACGTCTTATATCACAATTATAGTTTCAATGCTATAGCAGTCGTAAAGAAGACATTTTACAGCATCGAATATAATATCATCAACAATCTTTGAACCATTACAGTAATTTAAGTTTAGTAATACATAATTGTACAGGGACATCATTTTAGCCTATTTTTAATAACATTTTTAATATTAACCTGGCTATACCTTTAGAGAACCGGAAACACCGTTCGCTACCCCCTTCCACGACTGGAGTTCGATGATACTGGCAAACAAATCACTTTACTAGGTATAAGAGGGAAGAAAAGTACTTCATACATTTACGTAAACTAGGAAATATCGCGATTTTGAGTTCGATAATTTTCATTAGGTTTTTGTTTAATCAGAATGCAGTACTGTATTAAGAATAATTGTTTTTACTCATGAACTGAGTTATCCAAGCGAACGTATTCATTATGCAGTGTATTTTATACTGTCTACAGCACATTAGCGTACAATATAGAGATTGAAGTTAAATTGAAAAATAATCATAATATGGATATTTAAACACATTTTTTAAAATGGTGGCCATTCATTTCGATACAGGCTTCAGTTCTTTTGTGCATATTATCGCACTATAGACTATTGCATCTAATTCCAATTGCCAGTTTCGTCCTTCGTACTAGTGACTCATGTTGAAATAATTCTGTACCTACTCTATAAAAAATTACCTTACGTACTGTAAATTCAATCTTCACTTCTGCCCGACCCGCATAGATAAAATTACTCAGACATGCTATCTACTGTCCGTCCAAGTGGTTATGCCGCAGGGTTGTAGAAAGGGGTGAAATCACGTGACAGTTAATTGCTTAACGAGGTCCTTTTATTTAAGTTATTTTAAATAGTTGTACAATATTACGTAAACGTCCAATTCCTAACAGAAATTAATGTTTTCAGAAAAGAGCTAAGGCAGCCCAGCTTTTACAGAGAGTCGAGCAGAAGCAGGTGGGGGAATTCAGGATGCGATGTAGGCAAACGGACTGTATTTGTACGAAAATATGATTCAATATTGAAAGCTCTTTCGTCACTGGAAAACGCGAACATATTTCGGAACGTACTATACTCACTAACTCAGTGCTGTTTACTATATGCGGCCTTGATTCTATTTGAAGGACAGTCGGAACTTCATTAGTAGAAGGGGTGGGAGTGAAGTACATTCAAAAACTCAGGTACAATAAAAATTGAAGTAAAAATAAAATGATGTCCCTGTACTTCCTCTGTTTTTCATTGTAAATATCTTCCTTTGAAAGAAGCTGCAGTTGTAAAATATCTGGGCATCTTTATTGATCAGCATCTGAAATTGATTCTATCAGTATTTCTTTCCTATGCAGTAGATTACGTAAAACAGTTTATAAATCTGTCATTATTCGTTGTATTTTTCTCATCAGTATTTTACGTAGAGTTTATTCAGCTCTTTTTTAGTCCACCATCCAATTTTATATTATTGCGTAAAGTGGAATTTATTTTTGTTTTAGATTCTCTAATTTTGTTTAGAAAAAAAAAGGATAACCAAAATCTGTTTTAAAAACCTATTGATTACCCTTCTAAACTCACCTTTTCTGAATTTAAATTAAATAAGATTGAATAATAGGCCTATACATTACTGAAGTATTATCACAGAAATCGTAAAAATTATATACCATGTACTTATGTTTACAATACTAAGCGGAAAGTTAATTTACTATTAAGATAGGAAAAAATTTTTACAACGGCAGATTTAAAACACAGTATTAATCTAGGACCAAGATTATACAACTCCATAATCAAAATTTTCCTGAAATTTCAATATTTCTTGTTATTAAATTCAAAGTATATAAAGATAGGAAGAAATAAAGTACTCTAATGCAATAAAATACACAATTTCACTAATGTTAGCTTCAACAAAACGTTTGAATGGAGCCACCATATTCAGTTGACTATGTGGTAAACAAATGACGATCGCAAGGCATTTTTATAGTAACGTAAATAATTTGCAGTTTGAAATGTCGGTAAACAAAGAAACAAATGCTAGGAAAGTGATAAAAACAAACAAATGCTCGGGAAGTGATAAAAACAAACAAATGCTAGGAAGTGATAAAATTGTAGCGATAAACAGCCATGATTGGTTGAAACATGCCCTTTCGTACCGTTTTATTGGTAAAAAGTAGTATGAAGTAGTAGAAGTGTAATCGTCAATATAATCCAAGTAAGATACTAGAAAATTATTCACCATAGTATTGGGACAGAAGTATATTGATAAAGGCAGCAGTTGGATATAAAAGATCTGGTGTTACGCCTACAGGTCTGGAATAAATTAATAAAATTAAGTTTCTGATAGACATAACAATTCCAAAACACTTAAGACTATTATAACTAAACTTTTAAAAATAGCCTATACATACTAATTTATCAAATTAGCAAAAGGTGTTTAATAATTAAATGTCTTGATTCAGTAACAACACATTCATGGTAAGAGAAATGCAAAGTGCTATGCTGTTTGAAAGATACAACATTGTCCGCAGATTTTTCAGAGAACTAAAATATGGCTCATAGCATAGAAACTTGTTAAATATAATACACTGAAGTTTATGTGTAAATCAAGGGTCTGTGAAAATTCATTATTATTATTATTTATTTATTTATTTATTTAACCTGGTAGAGATAAGGCCATCAGGCCTTCTATTCCCTTCTACCAGGGGATTACAACTACAATATTAAGACTACAATTACAATTATAATTACAATTAATATTGAATTTACAAATAGCCTACAATAAAAATCAAAGTACTAAAAGATTAACAGACTAATAAAAGCTAGACAGTTCATTGTAAAATTCATATGAACGGAATAATAATAATAATAATAATAATAATAATAATAATAATAATAATAATAATAATAATAATAATTAGTAGTAGTAGTAGTAGTAGCAGTAGTAGTAGTAGGATTATTGATGTTGTGGGCCTGAGTGACACAGTTGGCAGAGTGCTGGATTTCTGTGCCTGAGGTTGAGGGTTCGATCCCGGCCCAGGTCGATGGCATTACGTGTGCTTAAATGCGACAGGCTCATGTGAGTAGATAATTTTCTGGCATGTAAAAGAACTCCTGCAGGACAAAATTCCGGCACACCGGCAACGCTGATAAAACCTCAGCAGTAACGAGCGTCGTTATATAAAACATAATTTAATTTTTAAGTATTGACATTCTAAAACAATCTCTGCACTTAAGAAATTGTTTGCTTGTTGCTTAACGTCAAGTTGAAGGTAACCGAGATCTTCTCCAAGCGAGTTGGCACAGTACTGCATCAGTTTGGAGACGCTTAGGGGAAGAAGAGGGAATGGATGGGATTCTGATGGGATTAATAGGTCAGAGGGTGGTAGCGGAGGGGTCAGATTAGGCCTTTGAGGTGAGCATTGAGAATCAAATGACAGGTCCATGGATGTGGTCTGGCATCATAAGTCATCTGGCAGGGGACTATTCTGCGGTCGAACTCATGACCACCCACGATTGTAGAAAATAACTATGTAAACCGTCCGTGCATCCAGGTTAACTCTTGAGCCAAGCCTGAGTCAGTGAGTAACAAAACAAGAGAATAACTAGAGTAGGAAATAAACCTGGACAATACAAGAAATTTCAGAGCAATGCGAGTCTACACCAATATTTCTGAAAATTCTTCATAAAATGTTCATTAAAATGTTAACTTTAACATTCATTAACCGGCCCCGGAACAATTTTTCCCTTGAAATTATTCAAATCTGCTTTACAGGGAGCTTTACCTGAAAGACTAGATTTGCATAATATATACGTCACTGTGTACGTTAACAGAAAACCACAATTCCAAGTCACACAGAGATTGTGTGCACTCGATGTGGGTCTCTGGCGTTTCGTCAGCCCACGCGAGTTGTGTGGATATAAAAGGGAAAAGTTGAGACGGTGTTGGGTGGAGTTCCCGGGTAGCTCAGTTGGCAGAGCGCTGGTACGTTCAACCAGAGGTCCCGGGATCGATACCCGGCTCCGGAACAATTTTTCCCTTGAAATTATTCAAATCTGCTTTACAGGGAGCTTTACCTGAAAGACTAGATTTGCATTCATTAACAGTGTTTAACTAGTAAGCTATAACTTTTTATCAAACATATACGTTTGTAGTATGGATGTAAGAAAGACTAAGGTGGAGTTTGTAATTCATTAAGTGAAAAAATAAAATTACCCGAAGAGTATGACAAAAAATTTTTGGACAAAATTAAGTTCAGGAAACTCCATAATAAATAGATCAGCTATTTATTAATTTCACGATCCAGATTTCCATATTGTTGTTGTTTAGTCAACTGTCGAAGACAGGTCAAAACCTCACAAGTGAAGGCACCACTTATGAGTCAACTAGGCCAGGAAATACTGGGATAGGGTGTCCAGTTCCTTTCCCCCTTCCATTGCAAACATCGCCGACTAGCTACACATTACACTAGTCAGACTTCAGATGTATACAAACAATTGTTCTTCCATTGACTCATATCGTCAAGTGAGATGTACTACCTGATAATAGATGTACTTACATATCAGCCAGAACCTCAATCAGAGGATTATTTTTCAGAAATACCTCCTGCTGGTTTTGAGTTTGTAACCGCTACATTTGATTTTTTTTTTAATCAAGTAAACTTTATTATACAGAAATAAGTAAATTATAGTTTTGATTAACTGGAACAGGAAAGAAAGAAGAAAATAACTTGATATATGTTTATGGTTAAGTTATTACCCATTGACAATCTCAAAAGAACCGTTTTGGTTTAAAAAGGAAATATAGATACGCCTACACTGCATTGAACGATTAACATGTTACTTCAGTTAGACAATAATTGAAGGGTTCAGAGCCATAGTGGGCCAAGCGCCATAGATTAAAAACGGAGAAAACAAGTGCTAAAATGAAGTTATTACCATAATTTAATGAAACATATAGCAAGTAATATAAAGTATGCACATTAAAACTACATGATATGTCAACCTTCATTAAACTAAGGTATTCGCTTAACTTTAACTCTTGCTTTTTCGGTTTTTAATAAATGGCGCTTGGCCCACTATGGCTCTGAACCCTTCAATTGGCTGTAACTTTGACATGTATACAGGTGAGTCGTACGGTTCTCTAATGATTTAAGTCTATTTCATGGTCGTCGTCATCGTCATCATCATCATCCTGAACACAACACGTTTAGCAGCCTTGATGTCCTGTCTTGTGAAACTTAGCAATGCAAAGGTAATCTTCTAAACGTTGGAATTTCTGCATAATATGAGCCACTTAAAAAGTCTAATGACTAGCATGTGAGCCCTGATATCTTTGATGTGGCATAACGAAGCAAATAGACCTCGTATCATTGTTACAAAAATGTAACATCATTAGGACACAACCTTGCTGTCTTCGAGAATGGAGTTGACTTTCGAAATGAAACAATTTTTAGAAGAAATAATTAAAAAAAAAGCATCGACAAGAAGATATAGGGGAAACTCGGCTAATTCCGCAGTACGGGTAATTCCGCAGTAGTGTATATATGATTTTACTGAGGCTTTACAATAGCGTGAACGTAAGTTTTGAGAGGCTGTCAACAGAAGGCATGTCCTCTGCAGTGCTATAGATAAAAATCAAGGATATTGGTCGACACTTCTGTCGGCAATACAGTGAAACATCGAAGGTTGGCTGTTTTTCGTGTTTTGCTACACAGTTGTGAAGAAAGTGAGCATTGTTACATATAAATTGTTCCTTTTATGTTACTTTCATAATGTATTTCATAATTATTTACGACTGCGAAATTAACCAAGTCCTATTGCGGATTTATCCGCAATGTTGCGGAATTACCCGAGTTGTTTTTTTCAACTGTAATCTATGTACAACTAAATATATTTGCATTTTAATAGGTCTCTTTATCTCATTTGATAATAAAAGGTTTCGTCCATGTCTACGTACCTTGATAATATTTTTCAATAAACGTTTTGATAAAAATATGATACATTAACTTCTTTATATTGCGGAATTAGCCGAGTCTCCTACATTAAAAATTTTACATGTTTAAATGAATGTGTGAAATTATTGATATTTTTTAAAGTAGAGGTACTATTTGTGTCCTGTGAAATTGACGAATTTCCTGCGATAATCTTTCGACTGTTTTGCATGCATTGCACCCACTCTCGACCAATATGCATTTTTATTATAAGTAGCGGTGGATTGCGTGAGAATGGTTCTGTAACTTGACCAAACATCCTTGATGCAGACATATTTGTCTGGCATTCAACTGCACACGCAAAGATATGTGAGTTAAAAAAAAAGACTTTTAGAAATTTGTAGGAATACTTTTATTTGTAGTGGCACTTAAAACAGTCTGTCCAAGTTCCAACAGAGTGCAGAGTTTTGAATTATGAGGCATAAATTTGCACGTCTGGTCATACGCGTAACTGCCGATGCCAAAGCTGGTAAGAAACGCGATCTTAATTAGAGTTACCACATCATCAAATAGAAGATATAGTCTGACCATTTTTCTTACGAGGAATTGCATCTTTATTTTACTCTGGGCAGCCTATATTATACATTCCAATTACACAGACGGCGTTAAATTATCTCTGTCCAAGTCTAGAAAATGTGATGTTTTAATGTTGTTGTTCTCTTTTAACACAGAACTCGACATTAATTAGTTCAAATCGTTTGTGTTCTGTTTAATGATGATTTCTTTTATTGCGTGGAACAGAAATTCTGACACATAACTAGGGAAAAAGTCGGCCGCAGTTGCTTTCCGAGAACAGAGGTACGTTGAAATCATAGCCTTTATGTATGGATTATGACATTTGTATATAAAGCCTTCACGAGGGTTTTTCAAACTCCTTTTCTCGCCTGTTCAAATTATTGCAATTTTTGTTGCCACTTGTTCCTCCACGTGACGCAACTGACTTCAATTGTTTTTACTTCTTAGTTTTTAATTACCTTGTTCCGAAAAGGAGAGTATAACAATTTAAAAATAGGTGTAAGTTCTCAGAAAAGCCACAACAGCTTTGACAGTGATGCCAGATTTTATTTTCTCATTTTATGAAGTATAGATGAAGTATTATAATGTTGCAAAATATAAGTCGAGATTTTTATAGACGTGTATGTTTTCACAGGACTTGGAGCCGAAAAAGGGTTTCTTCGCATTCCAGTTCTGAATCTGTGTAGCCTACAGCATTTGCTACTGAATCAGATTCGTCCTTCATGTAGGCCTACACTACGAGAAATGCTATTATAAAAACAGCAGTTGAATATTTAAAAGCTTCAGATGAAAAAAAAAAAAAAAAACTGACGAGTTTCTAGAAATGAAATGTTAAGATTGTACTTGGTTTTTATTAGTAGGAGCTGCGTAAATTGAAACTTTACATACTATCTCTAAACGTTCCTTGGTTTAAGGGCAATTATGCTTGAACTCATGCAAAAATCATGACAAATTGCCGAATATTTAAATTGAAAATTTTCAGAAATTTGTAGGTGTAATTTCATGGATTTCTTCTATAATGTAATGTAGTATTTAGCAATATTTTAAGGGATCAAACAAAACTTTTAAGTGCATAGTATATTTTTTAATCACTACTGTATTACATACTACGTGAATAACATATTAAAAAATTGCATATACGAGTGTGACTGCACACATCTCAAACATAAATTGTACACAACTTGAATATTTTGCTAATAGTTCTTAATAACACAATCTTTAAACAGACTATTCAAATAGTCTCTCTAGGTTTAGTTATGTTCAACAAATTTCAATTTGATTATTGGTACTGACTGTAATTCAAATTCACAACTTGTGTAAAAATATTTGAAATGATTACATCAATACCATAATAAGTCAATTTTAACGTACTTGTGCTTTGAAAGTGTACACAAACTTAACCTTTTTAACACAATTTTTCTTTGAAATATGTGTACTATATGTAAATTTAAGTACCGGTAAGTGAATACATATCAATACACCTAAAAGTTATGTATTACATCTTAAAATATAATGCACCTTTTTAACACTTTTATCACTAAATATTTGTTATAGCTATAAATAATTTTGTGTTAAATTTTAATGTAACTTTCAATTTTACATCCATTAAAAATCTGTAAAAATCACATGAAATTATTGTTTCAACTTTTTATGCATTTACATTGTAACTATTAGCAATTTTATATAGATTTTTCCATGCGTTCACGTACAAGTTCCGTGAAGGAGTTAATTCAAGCATAAAGTGTGCACGTGAAATGACTGTCAGAGGTTTTCTGCTTCATTAACTTCTTCTTTGTATTGGCATAAGTAGTATCACTATCACGTATTCCAAATAACAGTATTATTAGGATAAAGTCTATAATATTTATACAAAAAGTATGCCCTAAATCGCGAACATCTACAAGCATAGATTTAAGTCTTTTTTCTTTTACTCGTTTTATCTCCCCTGTAGTACCGACTTACAGGCTACTACGATGTAAGGGAAGGGGGGTAATGTCTGTGAATCCACACTACACATCTACACATGGCAGGCCTCTCTGGATGTGAGATTGGTACAACGCATGGCCACCGCAAAGCAATCACAGGACAATCAGAAGACAACGGACAACCATCCAGTTCCGTAAACGGTAGATAAATTTCTTCCACTGCCTTCGCCGGGAATTGAATTACAGACCGCTTGGCTGGGCAGCGCGCACGGTACCTCATAGCCATTGCAGCGCACAAGCATAAGTCTTAAGTCGTAAAAAAGTTGTAGGTAAGAAATTAAAAGAAATACAGTTATTGACGCAGAAAGAAGCGATTTTAATGAAAAGTATTAAAAAAATAATATTGCTCGATTGTCCGTCAAAGAAACGGGTGATTGTAAGTAGTTGGTAATTTATCCAAGATTTATTTTTTTGCAAAATGACATAAGTGAGCCATAAAGTGCATAATCTGCCATTTATTTATTCAGAAGTGACTACCACTCAGATGGAAATGTGCTTCGTTTAACATTCACAAAGTGTCAAGTCTTAATCTTCATCCATGTAACTTAAAATCTACTCCAAAACGCCCTTCGATTGAGAATATCGCGATGTTTTAGTTGATATACCACCTGAATTTTGTACATATGAAAATATAAGCAGCATGAGCAGATGGGACAGGAACATGGCGTCATAAATTAAAATGACGAAATTCACTCTTCGTAGCCTCAAAACTGTTGTAGTTCTTGTAAAAGCTTTTAATTGCAAAAACACGCTGTGCACCGCTCCACTTTTCCATGATGACTAAATGGCAATGTTTTGGCAACAGAAAGTGCATGCAATTTATGGTCCCTCAACTGTACTCCTTAAAATCTTCCCTTTTCTCTGTCGCACCCTGTATATCACAGAAGAAACAGAAAAAGGGAATTGCCATAATCTCATCAAAGGTGAAGATGAAGGAAGAGAGAGACAAAGAATACAAAAAGAATGGGAAAAAGTACAAAAATAAATAGGAAGAACAATAGGGTAAAACAGTAAACTAGGAATACAAAGAAAGTAAATGAAGAAAGGGAAGCAAGAGAAGTAGAATGAGAAGAAAATGGATGGAAGAAGGAAGGCTGTCTAATTTAGAAAAAAGAAAATAATAAGATGGGAAGGAGAGAAAAGAGATTGATGAGACGGAAGAGAGAAAGAAAATAAAATAACACGACGGAGGAAAGAAGTTGGGTCAGAGGATGAAAACGGAAGAGAGGAAGATTATGAAAAGTAGAGGTGAAGTCAAAAGAGAATCTGGAGTAAGAATGAGAAAATGAAAAGAAGGACAAAACTAGATACGGGAGAAAGAATACGTTAACGTGAAGACGAAAAATGAATGGGAAGAAACGAATGAAACATGGAGAAGAAGAGAGAACGGGAGGAGAGGAAGAGAGAAAAATATACACAGTATTATAATAATAATAATAATAATAATAATAATAATAATAATAATAATAATAATAATAATAATAATATTTTATTCAATGGCGTTTTCAAATGCAGAAATTAATCTTAATGTGGGCGAGAAATTGCAGACAATTTTGCCTACAGCCATATATCAGGGAACGATTTCTTTACATGGTGTAAATTTACGACACGGGAATCAAAGCTTTGCTTATCTCCTGGTGGAAACCATGATAAGAATTGTATCGTCCTTTAAAATTCATCACTCTCGGCCGGGATTGAATCCACGAACCTAGGACTCAAGGCTACCATGGTAACCGGTACTTATATCACCGTGGAATAAGAAGTCGAGTGATAAATAAAACGAGAAAGGAAGAGGAAATTTTTATTCCGTTATTTAACGACGCTTACCAACTAATAGTTTATTGACGTCGATGGAATGGATGACAGCGAGATGATATTTGGCGAGATAAGATCCAGGATTCGCTATGAATTACCTGACATTCTCCTTATAGTTGGGGAAAACCTCGTAACATATCCAACAAGGTAATCAGCTCAAGAGGGAATGGAACTCGCGCCCGATCCCAGTTCCGGAACAGTAGGCAAAGGCGTGTGCCCTCTGAGCTACGCCGGTGGCCTAAGAGAAAGTTGGTAAGAAGATGAGAGGCATGGAAGATAGGTAAAATATAATGATGGGGCAGAAAATATGGAAGAAAGAATTAAATAAAGAGAAAAAGAGTGACAGGCATTGTTTTAAGAAAGGAGAAATGAAGAAGGACAACTGAAATTAGAATCAGAAAATGATGCAGATAATAAAAAAGGAGAGAGAGAGAGAGAGAGAGAGAGAGAGAGAAAGGGAAGAATATAAAGAAAAGGTAAAAAGTAAATAAAGTAAATCCATGGCGCAACAGTCCTTTGCAGGGCCAAGACCGACCAGCCGGCTGCTGGCCTCACGTCCACATGCTGAAGCAGAGGTGGACGATCATCCAACCAGAATGGAGGTATCGTGTGGTTAGCACGATGATCCCCAGCCATTATAGCTGGTTTGCGAAACCAGATTTTCGCTACCTATCGTAGCTCTCCAAGTGCATCATGATATTGAGTGGGTATCGATCCCATACACTGGCCGAAATTTCATGAGAAAATTTCTTCCCCAATGAGGACTCGAACCAGCGTGCATTCCGTAACGCGAGTCCTAGGCGGAATGCCTTAGATCGCGACGCCACGGCTAGAGAAGCATAATAATAATTGCGAAACTGAAAGAGCGGGATGTGTTGGAGGTATAGAAAAAGAAGAAGTGGGAAGAGGAGATCAAAGGAAAGAATAGTGTAGAAGAAAAAGCTACAGATTACAAAAAAAAAAAATAGAAAAAGAAGACGTGGGAAGAGGAGATCAAAGAAAAGAATAGTGTAGAAGAAAAAGCTACAGATTACAAAAAAAATTAGAAAAAGAAGAAGTGGGAAGAGGATATCAAAGAAAAGAATAGTGTAGAAGAAAAAGCTACCGATTACAAAAAAAAATAGAAAAAGAAGAAGTGGGAAGAGGAGATCAAAGAAAAGAATAGTGTAGAAGAAAAATCTACAGATTACAAAAAAATTAGAAAAAGAAGAAGTGGGAAGAGGAGATCAAAGAAAAGAATAGTGTAGAAGAAAATGCTACAGATTACAAAAAAAAAAATTAGACAAAGAAGAAGTGGGAAGAGGAGATCAAAGAAAAGAATAGTGTAGAAGAAAAAGCTACAGATTACAAAAAAAAAAAAAAAAAATAGAAAAAGAAGAAGTGGGAAGAGGAGATCAAAGAAAAGAATAGTGTAGAAGAAAAAGCTACAGATTACAAAAAAATCAGAAAAAGAAGAAGTGGGAAGAGGAGATCTAAGAAAAGAATAGTGTAGAAGAAAAAGCTACAGATTACAAAAAAATTAGAAAAAGAAGAAGTGGGAAGAGGAGATCAAAGAAAAGAATAGTGTAGAAGAAAAAGCTACAGATTACAAAAAAATTAGAAAAAGAAGAAGTGGGAAGAGGAGATCAAAGAAAAGAATAGTGTAGAAGAAAAAGCTACAGATTACAAAAAAATTTATTATTATTATTATTATTATTATTATTATTATTATTATTATTATTACATATTATTATTATCAATATCATTATTATTAAAAGGAGGAAAATAATTGAAAATAATAAGAATAAAAAAACGATGAGGAAAAATGAAAAAAAATTGTAAAGCTAGAAAAGTAGATCTACAACGAAAAGTCTGAGTAGAAGGAGAAAGACGTTAAGAAAGAGTAGATACAACTTCGTTAAAAGTAATTGGCTGAAGAACACAAAGAACTGGACAACTGAATACTTAGATTAGAAGATGAGGTATGAAAAACGCCAAGAATGCAGTATACGTGGTCAATCCGGACAATTTCTATTAGTAGTTGCTAAGCAACACGGTCCTCGGATATTTTGCGTCTTTCGGACAGCGTACTTTGTTGCTTGGAAAAGTTGGCTGTGGCGAGATGGTGCACTTTTTCTACTACACTTCATTAAGGAACTTTACACATTGCGGATGACATGAGTGCAGGATTTATAGATCGCGCAGGATCCCATTGTCTCCGAGGAAGCGCTGATCCTATCCTCGCCCTGCCCTCCCCGCCGAAAACCCCTCCCTCTCCCTGGGTCAACAGCACCAAAACGAGAAAATATAAAGAAATGATGAAAATGGGTGGCATGCTTGCCGCGATGAGAATTTAGGGCGCATGAAAATAAAAGTTAACTGAAGAGGAAACGAGGGAGGGTTAAGAAAAAAATAGAAGATGAAGGAAGAAAATACACACAAGACAAGGAGGAATATGAAAGATACGAGAAGAAATTTCAGAAGGCAAAAATATAATAATAACCGTCGGGAAGCGCTACATGCTATTCTTTTCTTGGATTTTTTTCCTTATTCTTTTCTCCTATTTCGAGCACCAAAATCTTAATGATGTACAGTACGACTCATGCATACTGCTGCCGTATAATACTGCTGAAACGATTCTGCGGCAGAATTCACAGTTCACTCGTAATAATCTGAATATGAAAAGTCTTTAAAATGTGAGCAAGAGATATGAATGCTTTCCCTTTCATTTCGTTCCCCGCACTCAGAGTTTCCATGGGTTAAATGGCACAACTCTAAAAGTGAATCTTATTTCGAGTTCATTACGTGCATAACAACCAGGCTTGCGGAGACAGTAGGCTACCGTATACAGAATCTCGACTCTGTCTTCGGCTCCTACAAATAAACCTCCATCTCAAGTTTCCTACGAATTTGCCTCCGTCTATGGTTTCCAGACTCAGTCTCCGAATCTTACAATGCGATTCCAAACCAGACTTCGAATGACTCCGTCTTCATCTCCCATGAATGACTCCATCTCCATCTCATGTGACTTAACTCTTTCCCATCTCACACGACTAATTTTGTCTCCATCTTCCATTCCTAGCTGCGTTCCCATCCCCCCACGACTGACTCCGTGTCCACCTCCCACAATTGATTCCGTCTTCAGCTCCAACAACTGACTTCGTCTGTTTGCATCTCCCTCGTCTGACCTCGTCTCTATCCACCAGAACTGAATTAGTTTCCATCTCTGAAGACTGAATCCGTTTTAATCTCCCACAAACGAATCAGTTTTCACGTCCCACGACTGACTTCGTTCCCACGTACCACGATTGACTCAAATTCCATATCACACGACTGACTCCGTTTTCATTTCTCACAGCTGACTTCGTTTTCACCTGTCACAACTGACTCCATTTTCATCTTTCAGGGCTGACTCTGTTTTCATCTCTCACAACTGATTCCATTTTCATATTCACGACTGACTGCGACACAGTCTTTTACCTTTCCTCCTACTCACCGGCTTCTACGACTCCGAATTCGCCCCTATGACTCCCAATCATGTTCTTACGACTCAAAACCGGGTTCTACGACTCCGAATCCGGCTGCTTGTCTTCAAATGCGACTACTATGTCTTCAATTACGGCTCCTATGACTTCCAACGCGGTTCCAACAAATCCGAATGTCGTTCCTGCGACTCCGAATTCGGTTCATACAAATCCGAATCCAGTTCCAACGACTCAGAATTCGACTCCTACAAATCCGAATCCGGCTCCTACGACTCCGAATCCGTTATGTACGATTCAGAATTCGGCTCCTACAAATCCGAATCCGGTTCCCACGACTCAGAATTAGACTCCTACAAATCCGAATCCGGTTCCTACGACTCCGATTCCAGTTTATAAGAATCCGATTCCAGTTCTAACCACTTTCAATTCGGCTTCTACAATTTCAAATCCGTTTCTTACAACTCTGAATCCTGCTCCTAGGTCTTCGAATCAGGTTTTTAGGACTCCGAATCCGCCTTTTACTTCTCCGAATACGGTTCCTACGACTTCTGCTCTCTCTTCCACAACTCAAACTCAGATTGTACAAGCTCTTATTTTGGCTCTGACGACATCGACTACGACTGCAACTACGATTTTGGCCTAGCCTCTAATCCTAACTCCAGTTACGATTTCAA